>NC_091192.1:22967793-23254056 GCF_040958095.1 Procambarus clarkii | reverse complement strand
GGGTCTTGGTAGGGCTTGGGGGTGGGGTCTTGGTAGGGCTTGGGGGTGGGTTCTTGGTAGGGCTTGGGGGTGGGTTCTTGGTAGGGCTTGGGGGTGGGTTCTTGGTAGGGCTTGGGGGTGGGGTCTTGGTAGGGCTTGGGGATGGGGTCTTGGTAGGGCTTGGGGGTGGGGTCTTGGTAGGGCTTGGGGGTGGGGTCTTGGTAGGGCTTGGGTGGGGTCTTGGTAGGGCTTGGGGGTGGGGTCTTGGTAGGGCTTGGGGGTGGGGTCTTGGTAGGGCTTGGGGGTGGGGTCTTGGTAGGGCTTGGGAGTGGGGTCTTGGTAGGGCTTGGGGGTGGGGTCTTGGTAGGGCTTGGGGGTGGGGTCTTGGTAGGGCTTGGGGGTGGGGTCTTGGTAGGGCTTGGGGGTGGGGTCTTGGTAGGGCTTGGGGGTGGGGTCTTGGTAGGGCTTGGGGGTGGGGTCCCCGTGGCCCGGAACCCTCGGCCTCCACCAGCACTGTTGTGGACCAGCAGACGACATACAGGAGCAGCTCGCCTGCAACATTCCCACTCAAAATGCAGACGTCAAACAACAGCTCTGACCCACGGAGAGTGGATAAGATTGTTAGGTAAGTGAATGTAGGGGGGATATTGTAGTGCAAGATGTTATTATTGTGTAATGATGAGGATCTGTGTGTGTGGGGGGAGGAAGTTAGTAGGTCATCATATGGACAATTCGTTCTTATATAGGCATGGGTTTTCTTGTCTCTGTACAATGCTTTGGTGTGATGTTTAAAAAATTACTTGTCTGTACACCTATATGGGTGGGATTTAGGGTATTATAGTTCGGTATTTTTGCTGTAGGGGGTATAGGTCATTACGTATACAAGATGCTTAGTTAGCAGACTTAAAACGATAATGATTAATGATAAAACCTAATCCATATAACATAACCAAGTCTAACTTAGTAGTACATTTTTATCAGAAAACTAGCCTTGTTGAAATGATTTTTACTCCCATTTTGTTTGGAGTTTGAAAAGAAATGGTGAGGGTTAAACAAAGCTCATTTATTTATTTATATACAAGAAGGTATATAAGATTTTTACTTAACTTTTAGTTTTGACAGATAACACCATATTAAATCAGATACAAGTCATACCACATACACGATGACTCGCAAACAAATGTTAAAACCTATCTAACCTAGGGTTTCCGGGTTCGATCCCCGGTGAAGGCAGAGACAAATGGGCAAAATGTTTTTCATCCTGATGCCCCTGTTACCTAGCAGTAAATAGGTACCTGGGAGTTAGACAATTGCTACGGGCTGCTTCCTGGTGGAGGTGTAACAAAAAAGGAGGCCTGATCGAGGACCGGGCCGCGGGGACGCTAAGCCCCGAAATCATCTCAAGATAACCTAGCTCAACCCAACCTAAACTAACCAAACCAAGAATCAACCTAACCCAAACCAATGGAGTCCAGTACAGCTTAACCTAAGCTAATACATCCTACCATAACAGTATAGTGTATACGGTTTTAACAAACGGGAAAACGAGCATCGTCGAATTATTTCATGTCCAAAAAGTACCATCCATAAAGTTTGATACGTTAGGATGTATTAGCCAAGATTAGGCTGTGTTAGGCTTGGTTGGTTTGAGTTAGCCTGGGTAAGGTTAGGTAAATTTTCCAATCCATTGGTGAAGTCATGTGTACAGGGTGACACATTATTACAGACCGTTTTACTAGTGATAAAAAAGCAATGTAGGACTAACACAACTATTGGAAAACAACAGTTGTGTTATCAGTGTATAGTAGTAATTAATAATTTTGTACAAAGTTTGCATAAAAATGTTAGGTGTTTCAAGTAACTCACTAGGGTCTGGTAGACCTTTCATGACCCGTATAAAGGCCAGGCTGTGTGTGAAGAACTGTTAAAACCATCAACAGGTAATATACAGAAATGTTTATTGAACTAAATGCAGCTGGCCGAAGCAGCCATTGACATGAAACTGTTAGCGGCCAGTTTCATGTTAGTTACGTATTTATGGAAACTCTCCATCAGCGACCACATAACCAGATTTTAAAATGCACTATAATCTTAATTTGAATATATTTTGTTATTACAGTACTGTATCTGGTTTTCTTTACTAAGTACAGTATTTATATCATCCTACCCACAACAGTTGTTTAATTTCCGAGTACCTGTTTACTGCTAGGTGAACAGAAGAATTAGGTGAAAGGAAATGTGCCCAGCCATATCTGTCCTGACTGGGAATTGAACCCAGGATCCCCAATTGGGAGTCAAGGGGGAAGGCAACTGATTTTTACCTGACTTTACCTGAGGGCCACTAACGTATTAGTGGCCTCGACGAGAACAGAAAAGCTTGTCCAAAGTCCCCTCATTTGCCTTGATTATTTTTTTCCAGTTGGATTTTAAAATGTAAGAGTTTGGGCAATTATGTTTGGCAGGTAGGCAGTTCCATGGGTTTATAACCGTATGGGGGTAAAAGGCATCTCTTGTTTTCAGTCCTATGTTGTGGTTTGTTGAGCTTTTATAAGACATTATCTGGATCAACATCCTCCAAATTGTTCAGTATTTTAAAATTTCAATGAGGTCTGCTAAGTCATGTCTGGTTTGAAGTGTTGTTAGTGCTGTGGCCCTCAACTGTTCCTGGTATGAGAGTTGATTACACTGTGATACCCTCAACTATAATAAATTCTGTTTTCAGACAACATACAGCCTCTTTGCTCAAACCCCTGGACATACTAAACATTTAATCCGTACTCTTCATTCTCTTCACATTATAAACACTTGCAAAGCTCTGTTCCTTAATACTAACTCAGATTTTAAACTTCCGAATTGTATGAAATAAGAATGTTTGTGATGTTCTGCATGAACATCACTGCTGAAATATCTCTAAGATTCTCTATGCAGGTCTCTATATAGAGACCAAATGTGTGGAATTTCCTAACCCAATGTCTTCACCTTAGTATCCCACATTGTGCTAATTACTCATCTAGTGCTGTACTATCTACAAATGCACTCCATCAACATAATTTCTCATCACCCTTATTACTACCTTACCTCTCGCTTAACAATTAGCTTAGCTTAGATGTCACGCTATTGTGATTTCTGTGTATAATGAAGTAAGAGCGAAGAGGTAGAACGGCCTATTGACATAGCTCGAGTGCATGGGGGGAGTTGTGTAAAATCCTGGTTTGTCTCTCGGAGAGGCTGCAGGATCCAAGTAAATTCAGAAGAATTTCTGGTTGCAATTCTTATACCATGCCGTAGCTCAGTCGATTAAGGCAGCGTCTGGGATGCTCTTGGACGCAAGTTCGAATCCTCGTCACGGCCCCTTGTAGATTTGTTCTCTTAAGATTAACTGTTTTCCTTGTACAATAATTTAAAATTCACTGCAAATTTTGCATTAGCTTTAAGATTTGCCTAAAATGCTATGCATGTTAGTGGCTTTACAAGAATGTACAGATAATGGCGATTCATTTGTACAAATAACCCATTGTAGTGAATAATATTGTAGTGTCAGGGGGGACCTAACGGCTGAGTGGACAGCGCTCCGGATTTGTATTCCTAAGGTTCTGGGTTTGATCCCCAGTGGAGGTGGAAACAAATGGGCAGAGTTTCTTTCACCCTGATGCCCCTGTTACCTAGCAGTAAATAAGTACCTGAGAGTTAGACAGCTGCTACTGGCTGCTTCCTGGGGGGGTGTAACAAAAAGGAGGCCTGGTCGAGGATTGGGCCACGGGGACGCTAAGCCCCGAAATCGTCTCAAGATAACCTCAAAATACTGTAGTGTAGTGGTCAACACAGTCAGCTCGCAATTGAAACGTTCGGGATTGATTTCTGCCGCAGGACAGGGACGTTTGGCACGTTTGCTTTTGCCCGATGCCTGTGTTCACCTAGCGGTAAATAAGTACCTAGGAGTTGGGCAACTATTGTTGGTTGCATCTTGGGAAAGACTAGTAGTTGGCCTAGAGGGGACCTTGATAAACCTAACTGGCTTTGTCCCAATGGGAAATCATACTTAAGTACGATACAAGTAAAAAACTTTTCAAAATCTTTTCTGTGGAGAGCCTTGTAGGCTCCAGGGAGCCTCTGAGCTCACCCAGAAAATGGTGTTTCATTACATTCAGTGCTGTATTTTTTTTTTCAAATGTTACTTTTGTGAGGGTTTGTGTACAGTAATTATTGAACTTCATTGTTGTTTGTATTTGTAATATGTTCTCTCATCTTCCCTCCTGAATTTCCATAACTAATCACTTCTTGCAAAGAGAATTATAAAACCTGTGTTTATTGAATTCATTTTATTTGCCTTCTCACTCATGCTTTAATGTTACTTATTTGATCAATAACACCTTACTGATACAGTAATAATAATAATACATTAATATTACATTTTTATACATACCAACTGCAATATAATGTAATTTGACCATTGACAGGTACAAACCATCAGCACAAGGGACTCCAGGGGCCCCTGGTGAAGATCCAACTACTGACTACATGAATGTACTAGGCATGATCTTCAGCATGTGTGGTCTAATGATGAGAGTAAGTTTTGGGTTTCTGGCATTATAGGGTCTGTTCTGAAGCCCACGGTATCATCCCTATTGTCTACCACTATCATCCCAATTCATCCTGGCACTAGCTTGCTCAGTTTTTTTTGTTTTCAACTCATATTTTATGAACTACTGTATATTGTATGTAAGTGATGTTGGCATTCATGGGAACATTTTCTGTGGGAGCCATGCTTTTTGTATTGTTTATATTCATGCTTCACTTGTCAGTTTAAGGCACCCATCTTGTGTGCCCTTAGCTGTTCATTCATTCTGATTTAGTTTCTCAACTCTCTGCCTTGTAGCTAGTTTGTATTACCCATTCCCACCAGTAATATTTTTCAAGATTCTGGGTGTTGTCCTAGTCAGGGCTTCTCCTTTTGAGTTGCCATTACATCAGTACTGCTTGGGACTCGGTCCACGTGGCCAGGCCTGTTGCTGGGTATTTTAGTGTGTGTTATGTCTGATTCTGACTCGTGTGCCATGTTGGTGCCTTGCATCATCTTCTGTGTGTACAGTTGGAGTCACACTAATAATACTTCAATACCTGTCACATAGGTCTGATCTTTCTAGTTTTTTAATTGATAGGAGGTTGGAGAACTGTCAACTCAACCCTTGTGACTAACATGGATGTCCATTATTCGGTAATTATTGTGCCGAAGATTGTAATTAAGTCAAAATACATTTTCACTTTACTGAAAAATTTATGGCATGAGCATGAAGTGAGCCAAAAGTGTGACAAAGCAACAGCAGTCGGCTGAATGCTGGGCATGGGGGAAGAGGGAGGGAGGGTGTGAGACTATCCCTTCCTCATTTCCTCTCTCAAGCTTGGTGAAAAAGTTCTCTCCTTTTGAATGTTTGGTTTCAATAAAGTTGTGTGTGTGTACATCTATAATTTTAATACCAAATTATCCGTGATCAGTATCATATGCCATAATCAAGACGCATCATAAAAGAATTTTTTGCGAATAATTTATTAATAATAATAATTCATTGTGTTGGAGGACTGGCAGCCAGGTTATACATACAGTACATGTTAGGTTTGTATCCAGGTTCCCCCCCCCTATCCCTAGGGTCTAATTACTGACCCTCCCCAGTATGCAACCCCACAATAAGCTGACTGACTTTTGGGTACCTATTTCCTGCTAGGTGAACAGGTACATTAGGTGATAGGATACACACCCGCCATTTCTATCTTGCCTGGGATTTGAACCCAGAATTCTAGATTGCGAGTCAAGAACGAACTCGACTATACTACCGGTACCCTCAATTTACTGGGATTTATGTCAAGAATGGTTGAGTTTGTGTAAATCCTGGTCATTATGTTATGTTGGGACCACCAATAATTGTCATATACTGTAATTATGATTTTTAAATGGAATTGTTTGCCAATGATTGCTCTATCATATGCCATTGTCAAAATGATAAGTACATACTGTAATAGATCATGTTGGACCACAAATTTTAGATCCATTTGGCATAGGGTCTCCATTTTTGTGCAACTCTGGAGCTCTTCTCAGTGTTACCTTGAGGTGCTTCCGGGGCTTAGCGTCCCCGCGGCCCGGTCGTCGACCAGGCCTCCTGGTTGCCGGACTGATCAACCAGGCTGTTGGATGCGGCTGCTCGCAGCCTGACGTATGAGTCACAGCCTGGTTGATCAGGTGTAATTATGTTTAGAGCAGGGTTCTTCCCAGCTGCTTTCACCATTTGTGTTGTCTTCAAAGATTGCCTTGATAGCATTGCTCTAGTTGTTTGAGCTGCTGCTGTGGGATGTGGTTGCATATTTACACTATATGCGGCCTGTCGTGCTTTCCAGCGTGCAGTTCTAGATCATCAGGAATCTTCTTAGTTGTATTCCTTGCGGTTTGCCTCTCTTTTTACACCCTTGCTACTTTCTGGAGGGAAAGGGAAGGGAAGGGAATTATTAGGAGAAATCACTAAATCATTATAACTATATATAGCATTTGGAAGGGATCAATATAAGGATTTTTGATGGGACATGGGGACGAAATTGTGCCCAACCACTTGGACAGTCGGGGATTGAAAACCGGCTTGCAAAAAAATGGGCCTTCGCTCTACTGTCTAGCCCAAGTGGTTGGGCGGGAAGGGAAGGTAGATCAATCTTTGATAGCTGGCAGTGCAGTATTTTAGCCTCAGTCTGCTTCAGTTGAGTTCTTCGGATCCAGCTTTGGGCCATGTGTAGATCCATATCTCCTGGTTCCTGGCTGGGGTAGGGGTTCTAGTGCATCGTTCGCTCTGGACAGTGCTCCTGTTCACCCTTCGTTTTTGAAGTGTTGACCTTTTAGGCAAGTTGATTGAAACCTCAGGTAACCTCAGGGCTGTCATCTGGTGGAAGATGGGTAAATCAAGGGCCTACCAGAAAAAGATGTTTAATTATACAGTATTCAATGCTTAATTTTCACATATATAGTACAGTACATGTTTTAAGTAAATAATATCAGACTTTATCTTGGATCATTTTCTTATTTAGGGTTTTAATCTTATAATACTTATATTGAGGAATGTGATTTCTACTCACTTTATGAATTTTAATCCTCCAAATACTGTATTATTAAAACTATGGTTATAGAAATTTTAGACATTGTTGTTATAAATGATACTCTATAGTGAACTCATTATTTCTTACTTGCAGTTGAAGTGGTGTGCTTGGGTTGCGCTATACTGCTCCTGCATCAGCTTTGCCAACTCGAGAGTCAATGACGATACGAAACAAATGCTCAGCAGCTTCATGTAAGGTTTATCTTGTTTTCTTCTGAAATTTGTATATTACTAAACCCATAAAGGTACAACCTGTCCTCATAGCATGTCACATTTTAACATATACTTTACTTTACACAAGGCCAAAACCTGGTGTACTAAGGCAAATAAACATTGCGACGGGGTAAATACCCTAACTGTGCAACCTGTCCTCTTACAAATTACGTCTAAATTTGGTCGTTTGCCCATATGGCCGAAAATGGACGTAACTTAAAAATAAAAAAATTAAAATAAATTTTGGATTTTATTTCAAAACAGTAAGTTAAGGGTCCTCTCGTAGGTTAGGAGGGCAGGAAATTGTCCTCAAGTTTCAAAAGCTATGAAAAACGTTAAATGAAAGTTTCCTCTCCTAACCTTTTCAAGTAAGCCAGAGGACTTAGAGAAAACGCGACAGTATGTCACTTTCGTGAGCCAATTTCATTTCAAATTACGTTCATTTTTGGATATAGCATGCATTCCAACGAAAAGCGACGTTATTTTCAAGAGGACAGGTTGAACCATGATGTGTCTGACCATCATCATATGGTGGGTCAGGTCACCTAAAGTCCCAGCTAGCCTGCCATCCCCGCTCGTTGAGCCAAATGGAACCCCCAAATATTCTATAAGGAAGAGAACAGGACTGGGAGGTGAGCGATTGACTACATGCCTGAAAAGGGCATTTCATTACCTGGATCTGGATTTGTACCTGGATAAGGGGGTTCTGGGATTTCTTTTCTCCAAGCCTGGCCTGGGCCAGGCATGACGTGCAAGATCTTGGTCCAGTAGACTGTTGGTTGGAGTGGCCTGCAGGGCCATATTCTCACTTACAATCTAGTTAGTCCAGCACTTCTTGCAGGAAACTCTAATTTTTTCTTGAAGAAATACTTTTGTTCCAGCCATACTTATTTTATTTGCTGTGAGGATATTAAGGAGCCGTGGTCCTTTGATATTCATACAGTGTTCTATGATTGTTCCTGTGGCACCTTTATTCTTCACTTGCGCTATTCTGCATTTCCTACCATATTGTTCGCTCCACTACCTTACCTTACCTTGAGGTTACCTTGAGGTGCTTCCGGGGCTTAGCGTCCCCGCGGCCCGGTCGTCGACCAGGCCTCTTGGTTGCTGAACTAATCAACCAGGCTGTTGGACGCGGCTGCTCGCAGCCTGACGTATGAGTCACAGCCTGGTGATCAGGTATCCTTTGGAGGTGCTTATCCAGTTCTCTCTTAAACACTGTGAGGGGTCGGCCAGTTATGCCCCTTATGTGTAGCGGAAGCGTGTTGAACAGTCTCGGGCCTCTGATGTTGATAGAGTTCTCTCTCGGAGTACTTGTTGCACCTCCGCTTTTCAACGGGGGTATTCTGCACATCCTTCCATGTCTTCTGGTCTCATGTGATGTTATTTCTGTGTGCAGGTTTGGGACCAGCCCCTCTAATATTTTCCACGTGTAAATTATTATGTATCTTTCCCGCCTGCGCTCAAGGGAGTACAGATTTAGGCTCTTTAGTCGGTCCCAATAGTTTAGATGTTTTACTGAGTGGATTCTAGCAGTAAAGGATCTCTGCACACTCTCCAGGTCAGCAATTTCTCCAGCTTTGAAAAGGGCTGTCATTGTGCAGCAGTACTCCACTCTAGAGAGCACAAGCGTTTTGAAAAGTATCATCATCGGTATAGCATCTGTTATAATATTGTGCAAATTTTGGACCTGGATATTCATACAGTGTTCTATGACTGTTTCTGTGGCACATTTTTTCTTCACTTGCGCTATTCTGCATTTCCTACCATATTGTTCGCTCCACTATGTTATAATACTGTGCAAATTTTGGACCTGGAGTTCAGTCCATGTATACAGTACATGATACCTCTCTTGTCTCCTTTCCAGAGTACATTTTGGGAGCTCCAAATGGTCCCAATAATTTATGTACTTTATTGTGTTTGTGTGCCGAGTATGTCCTCTGTATTCCTTGTGTTTCAACAATCTCTCTTGCTCTGATTTGTTATTTTTGGGAGAGACCTGTCAGTAGTTTTCTGAGCATACTTGTCAGTCACTATAGCATTGACTTCATGATTTTCCTAAGGGTGACAACACTTGCATAATTGTCTTTTGTTATTGAATGTAATTTAAATTACATTAATCCAACCCATTGTTACTGGCTAATAGTTCTGATTTTCAAAGTAAATTATCATAATTAAACAAATATACTTTTATTTGCTTGTCACAAATAATTTACTAATTATATTAACATTTCAGGTTGTCCATTTCTGCAGTTGTGATGTCCTACCTTCAAAACCCACAGCCAATGACACCTCCATGGTCCAATATATAAACAGTTCTATATTATCGATTGTTTTTGGTTGAATGGAAATGTATAATTGCCTCACCATACTTGTATTAAAATTGTACTGCTGAATGACAGTGACAATTTTAGTTTTAATAAACTAGCTAATGGTGCCAGGTTTGTATTATGTGCAATATGGAACAGTGCCAACATTTGATGATGTGTATGAGTTACAAAATGGCTTGGTTTGTTAATCTTTTAATTTGTGTGGCCTGCACTATATAATTCTTGTGTTATACTTCCCATCCAAAAGTTTCTTGTAAGCAGCTTGTCTTTTTTTTTCTTTAACAAATGGACAAATTTGTATTGTCCCATAACATTATCATGTCATTCATGCCAGTGTAAAAGGCAATAGCATGAAGGTCAAAGCTTGAAATATCCTGGAATATGAAGTACCATACGAGTTGATCCTAGAGTGACAACCACATTAGTACAGTAGATAGCCTCCATATTAGACATAAAAGGAAGACTTGATCACCACGTTAGAAATAGAAGAGTGAAAGGGAATTGGGAATGGAATGGTAGGCAGTCAGTATGGGGGAAGGGAGACTTTTGGAGTACAGTACAGTACTGTCCATTCAGTAGAGCCAGGCTGTCACCTGATCGGATGACAGGCAAAGTTATCAGTCACTAGCACTGATTTTATAGTTTTCTTCGAGGTGACATCAACTGCATAATATCTTTTTGATCATGAAATTACATTAACTCCAACCAGTTACTGCTGGCTAATAATTCTTAGACATAAAGGAAAGAGGACAAATCAGAAGAGCATGTTAAGATAGGGCTACCTGAATAGGTTTCAGTTGTGGTTACTCCATCAGAGTAACCACAGTCCAGAGTTCATGGGGATAAAGACAGATTCTACAGTAAATTGTTAATTCCTCTTTTAGGACTGCCTCCTCTTCCATTTTGCTTAGTTATGCAAAGTTGTTGTTTTATGGTTACAAAGGAAACATATCATTCCTTAATTTCTTATTTTGACTGTATCAGAATTTAGAATTTCTAAAATATAGTTACAGGTTGTAAGTACAGTATGTATAACAGTTTATACAGTACTATACTTAGTGTATAAAATATATATTAATGCAGGCCATATGTATTATTGTTAAATATGTACTTTTGTATTTCATAGTAAACCTTTTACCATAATATATAATTATCTTCTCCTTTCAATAGTGCATTTGTCATGTTGAATTATATGGTACAGTATATCAGGATTTTATCGGTACTACCTTGTTGACTGCGTGTTCCTCCCGTTACTATACTGTATACAGTATCTCTCCTTCCCATTACAGTATTACGCTGAGATGTATCAGTAAGGTGGTTGGGCTCACTGGCTCGAGCAAAGAATATTCACTATACAATACTATATTGAATATAAATTCAGTGGATTTTGTACTACATGGGAACCTGGTCCAAGATAGGGATTTTAATCTAGCTAGTGACCTGTACAATGAATTTGGCATCTAGATAATGCAGAATTCCTCCAAGACTGATAATTTTAAATTAATATTACTAAAAAATTCAAACAGTGCTTTTTCCATGGGATTTCTGCATCAAATTATGCACAAATGTATGTCCTATCATGTGCACAAATAAAGGGTGAATGCTGTGGATCTTGTTGTCCATTAAAATCTGTACAATAAAGCTTTCAGTCACATGCCATCCCTAAGGTGTGGCGTTGTTTACAATTTCCCATTTAGAATCCTTTCATTAGAAAGTACTTACACCACAGTATTGTATGTCGAACATAAAAAATATTAAATGTATAAAGATATTGCACACAATGTGATAAATCAATGATATAATCTTTAGAGCAGGACAGCACGATCGAACCAATGTTGTGGATAACCACAGATGTGCACCTTAACCCATGGACTAGGATGTGCAAAAAGTTACACGACCTGGGGCCGGATTCAGGAAGGTACTTACGAAGGTTTTTCCTCTTAGCTAAGAGCGTTTTCCGTCTTAGCGCCTTCGTGGCAGCTACGTCCGTATTCAATTAACTACCCTAAGTGGAAAAACCTTCGTAAGTTCATTCCTGGATTTAAGTGTGGTTTCGACCACTCGTAGCTTTACGTAAACTGGATATAAGTAATTTTTTCTCTACTACATAACACTGGGATCGATTTATGATATTGGAACATGACCAAAATATTATAGCTGGTGAATCTAGTGAAGAGGAATCCTTCGTGTTAGTTATATATGCATTCTCTGCTTGAAACTTGAAGTAAATATGTGTTTGATGATAGTAAATTAGTTTTATAATAGCAAGATATTATACCAGTAGTTATTAAGTAAATAAACACTGGTGAACATGAAATATGAGAGAAGGTGATGAGCCCTGCCTGATGGGATCATTTACTATCACCAAATGCGCCTGTTCACCTAGTAGTAAGGGTGTACCTTAGCTATACATACCCATTTCTAATTTATTTAGTTTGGTTTTATTTTGAAATTAAATCTGGGTGAGACATAAAATAAAAATATGCTGCACAAATGATGTTAGGTAAGGAAAAGGGTAAAAATGTCAAACTTTATTCATTGAATACTTAAAGCTATAATTATGACTATATAGATTATTAAAAAAAGAGAGAGGGAAGTAGGGGTCCAAGACCTCTTCCTGTTATACAATTTGGGTGTGGAACAAGTAATTATCAAAAGAAGGCACCATGCCGGGAAGGCTATGTAGCAGTAAGGCAGTGAGGTGAGGCAGCTACTTATTTGAGAAATGCTTATTTTACTTACCTTATAAGCTGAGGCAACTTATTTTATTTGAGGAATACTCAGCTGATTCCTCTACATTTAGCATGGAACAAATTTGTGTCCAAGACCTCTTCCTGTTACTCAATTTGGCTGTGTGTAACCAAACTAGAAGTGCTCTACAAATCAAGGGACCCAGAATGTGGAATGACCTCCCGAATCATGTCAAAGGCTGTACCTCTCTCAACCAGTTTAAGAGTTAAACCAAGTACTGCCAAATTAACTCCATGTAACCTAACTTACCTCCTAAATGTCAACCTGTCTTTTGCTATTTTTTAAACAACGCTGTTCACCAACATGTGCAATTGCTGATTTATGCTATGTTAACCCCCTTTTTGTATTTTTTATTCCTTCTTTCAACACAATTTATACCTAATCCCGATTACTATTAAGTTTTAGTCTGTTTTTTTTTTTCCCCCCACACCTTGCCCGAAATGCTATGAGTATTAGTGGCTTTAGGTATTGTATGTACTAGCTCTGCCTATAAATCCATCATTATGTTTGTAAATCAACTGTATGTACTTTTCCTGAATAAAATGAATTTATTATTTATTTTTTAATCAGTAAGTATTAAAAGAAGGCACCAAGCTGGGAAGGCTATGTAGCACCATTGTGTGTAACAATAAACCAAATTTTTTTTAACAAATAATGCACCTGTATGGGAAAACAAATCCTGTCAGCTGTAAAAATATTGATGCAGTTATTTAAATGAAAAATATAATGAAAGAAATATTACTGGTTTATTTTTATCCTATCTTTTTGTACTGTACAGTATATCCAAGGAAGTGAAAAATTGAGACATAATGCACAATTTAATGAATGATTAGCAGTTCAAAAGAAATATGACTTGTATTACATATCAACATGAGATCTTAATGATCCATGGTCAACATGATTTAATAAGGATAATACAGTACTGTATTTGTAATACAAACTATAATTTAAAATCTTTATTACTGATTTTTTTTTATTAAGAAGATTAGGTATACACAGCAATGTGCTGCTACCCTAGTCTATATGGAATATTACACAGTGTAGATAAAAAACTAGCTATAAATTTATCTAATACTCCCATCTCACAGGATGGTTAGACATACTGTACATGGAATCAATTTAGAAAATACCAGCCTCAATACAAAAAACAAATCAACTCTGACTAAACAACTCTAAGCAATTTTCACAAGAGGTAAGCACTGAATCATGGAAACATTATGCAAGCGATGAGTCACAATAACGTGGCTGAAGTATGTTGACCAGACCACACACTAGAAATTGAAGGGACGACAGTCCCTTCAATTTCTAGTGTGTGGTCTGGTCAACATGGAAACATTATATTATAATTACTCTTACCAGTTTCTACAAAACTCCTCTCAAACAATGTATTTTTAAACATGTTTAGGTATACACAGCAATGTGCTGCTTCCCTATTCTGTATAAAGGACCACACAGTGTAGATAAAAAACCAGCTACAAGCTCACCCAACATCCTCACCTCACAGGATGGCCAGTCATACATGGAATTAGGAGAGAACAAAATACTTAATGCTGATCCATTAGCCTCCACTGGCAAAATCTGGGTGCAGCACAAGAATATCTTCCAATATTCCAGAGTGTATGAAGTAATTACAGAGCTCAAAATACCTCATACCATTTGGTATGAAGTCACTGATAACAGGACAATCACAGATATAGTGTTGGAGAGTATGTTCTCTCAAGTAGGACTGAAAACAGATGTTTTTTTTCCACCAAGAGGACTATAATCCCATGGAACCGCCTACCCGCTGAAGCCGTAAATGCCAAATTCCAGCTAAAAAATATCAAGACAATTGGCGGGCCCTTTAACAAGCCGCCGGCTTTCTGTCCTCTTCGAGGTCACTAGATAGTTAGTGGCCCTTGGGTAAATTCAGTAAATACTGTATATACAATAATTGTCAGCGCATCTTCCGAGCAACAAGGACAGCTACACAGTATCTCTAAGAATTACGTAGGTAAACAACAAATGTAACATATTTGTTTACTACAATGTCGGTGCTGGCTGTAGAAGTTGAAAAAACATTGTTTTACTTCGAAATATACTAATTTTATAAGAAAATTCGATGTAAATAGGAGGCAGTAGAGCTCCGATAAGCCAGCGCTAAATCTTTAATATGAAGAATGTTGCTGCTCTCTGATTGGCCAAACGAAACACAGTAGTGACCTCTATCGGCACGCAGGTGAACCAACAATTTTCTTCCTAAGTATACCTTATTGAATCGCACCTAAGCATCTTCTTAGGGCGCACTTAGGAACCTTCGAAGCAAACCCACTTACGAAGAAATACACAGAGCTTCCTGAATCTAGGTCCAGGCCTCCTGGTTGCTGGACTGATCAACCAGGCTGTTGGACGCGGCTGCTCGCAGCCTGACGTCCTACCGATACAACTATTATAATTTTGTTCAAAGAATCGTTATCATCTCGCGTTGTATGTTGCATACTTAAAGGTACTGGCAAGATAAGCTCTCACGTTATTTATTGGATTTATTTATTGGATATTTATTGGATTTATTTACACAAACTCTTCAAAACACCAATTACAGTATATATATTGAAAACGATAACCAATACATAGATCACATCTTATTGGTCCAATTTGCTGTGAAAATCACAAATATGCGGTTGTATTCTAATGTACTTTTTATATTAATTAGCAACTGTGGCAGTCATCTTGATATTATATAAACAGTGAAGGAGGCGATCAACTGAACCAATCAGCTTATTTTCTCCTATCAGCAAACTGTCCTTTTGTTGACACTTGGTTAATCATACTGCGTCGTGTGGTCATATCCGCTAATGTGCACATCAAGCCTAGGAAATATGATTTTGGTCCGTGCAAATTTTGGCAACGGGCGTCGGATACTAATACTAATAATATACTAATACTAATAATATACTAATACTAATAATATAATACTACTACTACTACTAATAATAATAATAATAATAATAATATTACGAATACTAATACTAATAATAATACCAGATAATACCTGGTTATTTTTTATTTGATTTTTTGATCTTCAAGGTCAGACGGACCGCACAGCCTAGGATGTAGGTGCTCTAAAAGACGATCCCACGAAAGTTTTTTTGTTAGGACCCATATCCCAGGCAAGACCTACCTTCCTGGGAGAGGGCGTCGTCCCAGACAGTTCTAAGAGGGGGGAAGGGACGTCCCAGGCTGACCGCCCTGCAAAGATCTCTTGTACACCCTGAGGGGGAGTATCTCCTGTACACCCTGAGGGGGAGTATCTCCTGTACACCCCGAGGGGGAGTATCTCCTCTACACCCTGAGGGGGGAGTATCTCCTGTACACTCTGAGGGGGGAGTATCTCCTGTACACCCTGAGAGTGAGGATCACCTGTACACCCTGGGAGGCAGAAGAGATAATCCCTAAGGTACTTCTCACCTGCTGTTAGTACGAGGCGGTGATACTGGCGTGGGAATCCTTCCCTAATAGGTTAAGAACATGCATGTATTAGCGTCAATAAAGTCCTCGTCCTTTTTCCTCCACGCCTCTGTGCACCTTTTCCTCCTCCCGACGACTGCCTGAGTTACTGTTGTCACAACAAACTCACTTGTGGGTTGAGTGGTGGTGTTTTACATCACGTATTCTATGAAACGCGAATCACATTTAGCAACTAAATGATATCCGAACTTATACAATGGGGGATTGAATCAGGAGTCATGGGCTAAACACGCTCTTACACTGGCACTGTTTACATCAGCATATCGTACTTTATAAGTGCTGTGATGGAATTAATTAAATATTTAATTTCAAAAGGTACAGATCAGATTACAGTGGTTACTTAATAGGTACAGTATTTGTATATTTTATAAAGCAAATAAATTATCCACAGTGTTTCGGGTATAAATTAAGATGAGTATTCAGTTTTACATAAACTGTGTAGTACTTAACACAGAAAGATGTTAAGCTAAATTCCCTAAAACGGTTGATAAAGGTCAAATTAACATTATATCACTAGCCATGGCTACTCTAAGACAGTTAACACAAGTACCAACTTGCCGTGTTCAGACCTGGGTCCACCCAACAGGTGGCGACATCTTCAACAGGTGGCAGAACTATCATACCTTCTCTCGACTGACTATTTTCTATGTCGGTTTATTATGCCTTTTGATTACTATGCTATAAATGGTAGCAGACAGGTTACAAAGGCTTATTTCCATGTGTTTATGGGCTCAAACGTTTAGCTAAGCAAATTAAATCATGTTCGTTATGATAATAATTATAATTATGATTGTGTAACGTACGTTTATGTTACGTTGTTGGGTAAATTAGATACAGTGTATAGTGAGTTTTTATATTTATTTAGTTGTCTTAGTTACGGCAGTCGGTTGTTGGCAGTGTCGTAGACGTTGAAACGAAACTTGGAGCAGAGCAGAGAGCTGAGTGAGTTGCGGAGCTCGATGCGGAACTGTGAGTGTCTGAACTCAATGAAGCCGAGAGCATGACAGTTGGATGCGGTAGTTTTTTTTTTTTTTTGAGATATATACAAGAGTTGTTACATTCTTGTACAGCCACTAGTACGCGTAGCGTTTCGGGCAAGTCCTTAATCCTATAGTCCCTGGAATACGATCCCCTGCCGCGAAGAATCGTTTTTTCATCCAAGTACACATTTTACTGTTGCGTTAAACAGAGGCTACAGTTAAGGAATTGCGCCCAGTAAATCCTCCCCGGCCAGGATACGAACCCATGACATAGCGCTCGCGGAACGCCAAGCGAGTGTCTTACCACTACACCACGGAGACTGCTCTAACTCAGTAGTAGTCTGCTGTCTTCTCTATGTCGAAGTTGGGGCGTCTTAGGGTCAATTAGACCTGCATACACCGAGTGCTACATTCTTGAGGTTGAAGAGGTGTAGTAACTCCAAAGGGTCTGTACTGAAGTTAACTGAATCACTGTGGAAATTATATTGATGGTTATTCGATTGATAAAGATTAAGCCACCCAAGAGATGGCACGGACATAAATAGCCCGTAACCCTAAAGTTATTCGCTTCTTGATTGCTTATATGATTAGAATACACCTCATCTCATTATCCTCCAATAAGTTGGAAGGAATGTTAACTGTAATTAGGGAAAAGATTTGAGTTCATCATTAGTGCTAATGAAAGTTGCCATTAAGCTAATGAGAAATTGGAGCGAGTATATTATTTACTCGCTACAATTATGATAAGATACCACATGAAAAACTGGTAAAGAAATTGCAGGCACATTGAATAAATAGAAGAATACTAGAAAAGGATAAAACAAAGAAAACAAAGAGTGGTGCTAAATGGGAATGAATCTGATTGGAGAAATATGGTAAGTGGGGTACCACAGGGGTCCATTTTGGGACCAACCCTTTTTGTCATATACATCAGTGACACATATGAGAATATTACAAACCACATTATTAAATTTGCAATGTCATAAAGATTTATGATAAAGCGGGAAATGATAATGATGTTGAAGCCTTACAAAGAGATCTGCAGGAACTCCATAAATGGTCAGATGGCTGGCAAATGCTTTTTAATATTGACAAATGCAAGACCTTGCATGTGGGGCATAACAACCCACGCTACAACTACCAAATTAATAATATTACATTGCAGGAGATTGATGAAGAAAATGACCTTGGAGTCAATATCCACCACTCAATGAAAGCTGCATAGCAGATAGGAACAACAGTTAAAAAGGCTAAACAAACACTTAGAATAATCAAGAGTACCTTTGACTTCAAGTAAAAGAAGGCAGTGATTCAATTGTATAAATCTCTGGTGCGCCCCCATTTGGACGGTCTCCAAGCATGGAGACCATATCTTCAGAAGCATACAGCTGCTCTGGAGAAAGTGCAACACCGGGACACAAAAATCCTTCCAGTGCTAAGTCAACTCACGTATCAGGAACGGTTGAGGGCCACGGGGCTAACAACACAATAAACCAGGTCGGATCTTTTTGAAACTTTTAAAATACTGAACGATTTGGAGGATGTTATATCTTGAGATGATTTCGGGGCTTTTTAGTGTCCCCGCGGCCCCGTCCTCGACCAAGCCTCCATCCCCAGGAAGCAGCCCGTGACAGCTGACTAACACCCAGGTACCTACTGCTAGGTAACAGGGGCATAGGGTGAAAGAAACTCTGCCCATTGTTTCTCGCCGGCGCCCAGGATCGAACCCGGGACCACAGGATCACAAGTCCAGCGTGCTGTCCGCTCGGCCGACCGGCCCCCCTGTTGATCAGAAAAATTTCTTCTAAAGGTCAGATGTAACACAAACAAGGAGCAACGGTTTCAAGCTGAACAAGCAGCAGTATAGGACTGAGAACAGGAGATACGTTTTCGCCCACAGGGTTATTAACCCATGGAACCGCCTACCCGCCGAAGCCGTAAATGCCTTTTACAAAGGTTTACAAAGGTTACAAAGGTTTTACAAAGGTTTCCTGCCCGAAACGCTGCGCGTACTAGTGGCTTTACAATTTAATTTCTTCAATTACAAGATTGTAAATATCATGCTATGTATTCGCACAAACCCAATTTACCTTCTTGCATATAAATAAATAAATAAATAAATAAATAAATAAATAAATGTCAAAACACTGCAATATGATTCGCACATGCATAGTGTAACTTTGTTCACTTTTTTAATTTATTATGGATCTCATATATATATTAGATATATATAATTGATTAATGTAAGTATAAGACATGGTTTACCCATGGGAAACGTAATTAAAGGTTTATGCAATAACTTTATATACCTGGTGCCTGTAACACCTGAGGATATAATTGTAAACAAAGAACAAAACAAAAAACGCAGGCGCGCGTACGCACACGCACGCACCGGGTTGCTCCACCCTTGCAACAGCTGTGCTGCTGAAGTAGGTGTGGCTCCTCTTACCTGCTGCTGCTAACGCAATAAGAAGAGCAACAACAAGTGGAGAGGAGGGTGATGGCACAGGAGGCGAGGGCCAAGATGAAGAGGGTGACGTGCACAGCGCCGGTGAACATCGCTGTCATTAAGTATTGTGAGCATGGCCCCCCCGTGTCTTGGCTACTCCCTCAGTCACCCTCTGGCAGTGCAAATTGCACCTCAGCACATTGTTCATTAATTAATACACGCTTCCATTTCTTCTAATCACGGGAGACATCTCCCGTCACGCAGGGTGCAGTCGCACCTCCACAGATCTCCAGTATCAGCTCTTGATACTGGTAATGGCTCAAAAGGGCCACCACTTACGGGCTATTCATGCCCGTGCCACCTTTTAGGTGGCTTAATCTTTATCAATCAATCAATCAATTTCTTCTAATCATATACAGCCTCGCTCCTGTGCCAGATAAGTCCACTACGGGCTCACCATAGCCCGTGCTACTTGGAACTTTTGTTCTGAGTAGCTGAATTTAAACAACAACAATTTCTTCTAAGTGGGTTTAATTGTGTTTGTGGCATTTTTGAGGTTTGCTGAATTCAGTAATATAGGTAAATTATTCAGTTATGATTTAGTTATATTTGTGGGATCAACAAAATGTATAAGGCATTTTAAGATGTGTAAAATGTCAACTGCATTAATGCCTAAGCTGTTCAGTCAGCAAAATTACAGCCACTGATCACTTTGTACAGGCGATGATTAACTTATAATAATATAAAAATTTATTTAGACAAAAGTACGTACTGTACATTCATACATAGGATACAAAAACTATAGGATTCCTAGGTAAGGCAAGTACAATACCTAAAGTCACTTATATGCAGAGCATTTTGGACATAATGTGGAAAAGAAATATGGTAAACAATATACTGTAGATGCTTAATGGGTTAACAGAACAATAGTTTGTAATTTTCAAAATAAATAGATGGTATGCAATTTTCATTTGATTACAGTATTATATGGTAGATATCAGTAACGGTACAGGAATTTTTGGACAACTGAAACAAACCTAAAAGGACTTAGGGCACGGATTTCCATCGTTGGGGACGAAGCTTGTTAGGCTTGTCAAGATCCCCTGCAGCCTAGGCCAGCTATGACCTTCTCTAGGTTGCAACCCACAACGGTTGCCTAGTGCTCGGGTACCTGTTTACTGCTGCCTGAACAGATGTCATATGGAAGGAAATGCACCCAGATGTCTATCCTGTTGTGGGATTTGAACCCAGTATCTTTTGGTTATGACCAGACTGTGGTGTTGGACCCATTACAAGTAAGGAAAGCATAGGCTACTCTTTGGTGTGGGTTAGGGCCACCGATCATGGCTTCAAGTTCTCTACTTCTAAGACTTGTGCCATGACTTTTACGCGGAAACGGGTCGTTCTTCGTCCCTCTTTGTCACTTTATGGTCATCCCCTTGAGTACAAAGATTCCGCGAAGCTTTTGGGGTTATTCCTTGACACTCGTTTGTCTTGGTCTCCCTATATCTCTTACCTCCGTGTTGAGTGCTCTAAGGCCCTTACCCTCCTTCGGGTCTTGTCCCATACTTCTTGGGGGGCAGATAGGCGCGCACTCCTTGATTTACATTCCTCTCTCGTCCTGTCTAAGCTCGATTATGGTTGCCCTGATTACTCGTCTGCTTCTCCTTCTACTCTTCGCCATCTTGATGCTTTGCACCATACTGGGTTGCGCCTCAGTTCTGGTGCCTTTCGTTCGACTCCCATCCTTAGCTTGTATGTTGACACTGGCTTCCTGTCTCTCCAGGACCGCCGTGATCGCTACTGTCTTCGCTATCTTGCGCGGTCCTTGCAACATCCTTCCTCTCGCCTCTGTCGTGCTTTAACTTTTACCCCTCCTGCGGTTCCTGTTCCTCTTCACCACCTCCCTCATTCTGTCCGGTTATCTCGCCTACAGGATTCTCTTTCCGTTCGTATTTCTGATGTTTCTCCTCGTGTTGTTCCTTCTTTGCCCCCGTGGAGAGTCCCTCTTCCGCGGTTTTGTACATCCTTGACCCGTATCACTAAAGCTTTTACCCCTCCTACGGTTCTAAAATGCCTTTTCCTCGAGCACTTTTCTTCTCACTCCCGCTCCCTTTCTGTCTTCACCGATGGGTCTAAGTCTGCGGATGGTGTTGGCTACTCTGTTGTTTTTCCTGATCGCACTTATATGTGTCGCTTACCTCCGGAGACTAGCATCTTTACAGCAGAGCTTTATGCTATTCTCTATGCTCTTCGTCTCCTGCTTTCTCGTTGTCAGTCTTCCTTTGTAGTTGTTGTTGACTCTCGTAGTGCCCTCATGGCTCTCGGGTCCTTTAATCCGGTTCATCCAGTAGTTGTCGAGATCCAGCATTGGCTGTTTCTTGTTCACAGTAAATTTAAGTCGGTTGAGTTTTGTTGGGTTCCCAGCCATATTGGTGTGTCTTTAAATGAGCGTGTGGATGCTGCCGCCAAGGAAGCTGTCCACTCTTGTCCCATCTCTCGTAAAGGTATTCCATATTCCGACTTTTACCCGGTTATCCATTCTTCCGTCCTTACCCGTTGGCAGGCTTCTTGGTCGTCTGTTACTGGTAACAAACTACGTACTCTTAAATGTTGTGTTTCCTCGTGGCCGTCCTCCTACCACCGTAACCGGCGTTGGGAAACGGCTCTGGCGAGGTTGCGTATTGGCCATACTCGCTTAACCCATGGTCACTTGATGGAGCGCCGCCCTGTTCCTTATTGTCCTAGTTGCATTGTCCCTCTTACGGTCGTGCATGTCCTTCTTGAATGTCCTGACTTCCAGGACGAGCGTGTCTTGCTTTCCGACCGTCCCTCGCGGTCACCTGTCCCTCAATAGTATTCTTGGTGACTCGGATACTTTTGATATCGTTCGCCTTATGCGTTTTTGTTCCCGTATTGGCATCCTTGGTGATATTTAGCGCCCTCTGATTATTCTGCACATTTGATGGTGCTACACAGCCTTCCCGGTTTGGTGCCTTCTTTTGATAATTACTTACTTACTTGGTGTGGGTTATTAAAATAGTTACCAAGTACTGTATACAAAATATACATAAGGTCGTCCGCAGGCTTATTTGGTCCAGCCAGCTTGCGGTCTATCCCCATGCCTACGACGTTCGCAAGTTCGCAGCCTTGGCTGCTGTTTTTGGTAACATGTCCTTGGCTGATATTCGTGTGCAGGATTTTTGGCAGTCGAACAGGGGTCCTGGCTGCATGGTACCTGGTTAATCACCGCACTGTGCACCTGGTTTCGACAAAAACTTCATAGTGCAATTGTTATGGACATATATTTGTTGTTTTTATAAGTGTTCAGGTAAAGTTAATGTCAAAATGTTTCCAAGCTCAACCACTTTTATTTGAAAGCAGAGTGATAAAAACATTAAAAAAATTAATATATAGCCTAATTAATAATGTGAAGCAAGATTGAGCTGGCCCTTCTCAAACCACTGTCATTCTAACCCTGCAATACCAACCTTAACATTTTCTTCACAACCCCATCACAACTATCACTTAATACAGTTGACAGTCATTCGGTGCTAGTTTACATAACGTGAATTAGGAGCTTCATGTTTTTGTTTTTAATTCAGTTACAATATTCTAAAAAGAGTGATAACCAGACCACACACTAGAAGGTGAAGGGACGACGACGTTTCGGTCTGTCCTGGACCATTCTCAAGTCAATTGTGATCTTCTAAAAAGAGGTTTGCTTGATGGGAGTTGGTGTGTAAGTTACACAACCAAAACATTGTTTTGGTGCATAGTGCCCAAATACCATACTCTGACTTAATGACTCCTCACAATTGTAGTGTTTTATACATTTCATAAGATTACAATTTTGCATTATGGCACCTTCTAATTATTCTGCACTTTCGTGTGCATACTGTACTGTACTTCTGTAATTCTTACCGTTTCCCCCACTTTCATTTGGCCTGAAGCAGGCATATTTGTTACCAAGATCAAAGCTCAAAGTGTGTAGGAGTTGTGCTTGTGTGCAAGTTGGTTCACATGATGCTCAATCAAGATGTTTAGGTTAGTGATAGTCAAATATTACTCTCTGACTACATATCTCCTTAATTATTTTGTTTGTTTATGTAGAGTATTTTCTAGATTACATTCTTGTACACATTTAAGAAATTGTCTTAATGTTTGCATGGTACAAGAGTTCAAAGTCTTGCATATCTTTATACCACTACCCATTTATTTCAGGGGGAAAGAGAGATGAGAAGCTAATTTTGCCTTTAAATGACTCCATCAGTTTCACCTTGAGTCAAGATGAAATGTGTGCAAAGACATCAATTGCAATTTCTCCGCATTTCACAGAGGATAAATTTTGGCTAAATGGCAAGTTAGTATGCTTAAATTTACCATCATTATTATCCCTTTTGTGCATGAATGTTTACTTATTTGTTAATTACAATGCAATCTAGGATTTATATGTTTTTTTACAAATAAATCATGTGCATGTATGTTTAATATTGAAAAATATATTGAATATTTATAATGTATATTGTTGACAGATTTGTGGCTTATCAACCCAAATTGAGTAAATTGAAGCAGTTGGAATGAGTATCTGTAAACTAGGCGTCAATTCATATTTACATGCAAGTTGTCCGAAACTGAGCTATTTATCCACCACCATTTAATGAAGGTTTGAAAATGCCAAGTACTTCACTTGACCTGTGATTGAAGAAAGAGTATCCACAAACCTGTACACCTATCCATAATCCTCTAATCCTCATAATGCTACTCTAATTGAAAGCCTTCATTTCAGGGAGGAGTCACTAGAAAATCCAAGAATACAAAATTGTCTGAAAGAGAGTAAGTTACAAGCTTTACCATCTTAGACCAATGTTAAGCTTTATTAATGTTTATATAAGAGACTATTATTGTTCAAATGTTTTTGGCATAATATTAATAATGTAAAGTGTGGTGCTTAATTATAATTTAATGCAGTAGTAAACTGCTGATGGCATTTTTGTTGGTAAAGCATGTGTGAAGGTTTTTTTCTTTATTATTTGCAAAATGTAAGTAATAAAGGATTTAAGAGATTAATGAAAATGGTTTGGATGTATTGTACTCACCTACTTTGCTTGCAGTGTCAAATATCTAATGCAGTGACCATTTAATTTTCCTTTCTACATTTACACTTTAAATTCTGTACTGAATTGGCTTCACCTTATCTAATCCATTCCACTTATTTAAAACACTTACACTGAAGAGGTTCTTTGCTAATGTCTTTCCAACTAATTTGATTTGATAGTTTTCAACTCTGCTGCCTCCTCCTCGCTTACTTTTGCTAGTGTATCTACTTTGTCAGTTTACTGACAAAGTAGATACACTAGCAGTATGTAGGGTCTCTTCATTCTCTCTTACGGTGTGGTGATGTTTAGTTCCCTTAGTCTTGTCCTATAGATTGGTCCCTTGAGTTAAGAAATGAACCGTATTTCACTAATTCATTGCCACAAATGGATTACATAATTAGTTTTATTTGTTGACTTTCAACAAAGCATTATAAAACACAACTATAATACTGCATAGTCAACCTGTCCTCAACTCAAGTCCATTACATCCAGTAGTCGACCCCATTTTGAGGTTATCTTGAGATATTTTCAGGGCTTAGCGTCCCCGCGACCCGGTCCTCGACCAGGCCTCCTTTTTGTTACACACCCTCCCCCAGAAGCAGCCCGTAGCAGCTGTCTAACTCCCAGGTACCTATTTACTGCTAGGAAACGGGGGCATCAGGGTGAAAGAAACATTTTACCCATTTGTCCTCGCTTCCACCATCAAACCCGGAACCTCAGGACTTCGAATCCGAAGCGCTGTCCACCCAGCTGTCATTTGCCCGCCCATAGACGCATTCATAAATTTTTACATGCTGTTCATTCAAAACGGGAATTTTCTCAACTATAAATTATTATTATAATAGCATATTGTGCATATATAGGCATAGGTTAGGTTAGGTTAGATGTTTGAGTTCTGTTGGCAATTATTTGTATTTGTATTACGTGGGTGAAGCATTTACAGCGTTGTGGTTCAAACAAAATTCGTCAGTGAAGCACTTGTTCCGGACGTGTTCGAATGAAATCAGTTGTGAGTCGTGTGTAAACCATTTTTCATTCATAAACCAGGGGGTTTGGCGGGTGCATGGAATCACTTTTGGGTGTTTGTTTGGAGGACGGGCTGGCATAGTACTGCTTTTCATTTTGTTAAGGCCTTGTGTTGCTGGAATAAAAGCACATTATGCCCAAGCACAATGACATCACAATAATGTGATGTGTCTGAGAAAATATTGGGACAGTATTATAGGGTCAAACTCTCATACCAAGACTTCCCAGACACACAACCCGCTGAATTGTGACGAGTTAAAAGTATTTCAACCACTATCTTTTTTTAAAGGAATATAGGCAGCATATGAATTTCTTCTCTTTGCTAGAAACTTTCCAACTATTATATAGTGGCAAAAATCTTATCTGTTTAACCACTCTCCCACTTGTGCTGGACGATAGAGTGACGGTCTCGCATCATGCAGGTTGGCGTTCAATCCCCGACTGTCCAAGTTGCTGGGCGCCGTTCCTTTTCCCCGTCCCATCCCAAATCCTTATCCTGATCAGCTCCCAGTGCTATATAGTCGTAATGGCTTGACACTTTTCCCTGATAATTCCCTTTCCTTAACCCCTCTCCTTCCAAAACCTATCCTGTTTTTCCTCTGTCCTGGCATTCTGTTATTTCTTACTCTTATAATTTTCACCCATGCATGCACTTCTTCTGTGATGACTAAGTGAACATATTATGCCTTATCATTTTTAAGCATTAACCTCTTAAAATATTAACTGCACCTCTTGGTAACATCATGCACACCTGACTGTCAACACAGTCACAAAAATTTACTTATTTGTGACATCACAAACTCCTCAACCCCGCAAACACAACTAGGTGAGTACAGTTTCCCCGCCATCCCTCACTATACTGTATTTACCATCCTGGTCTTTTCCTACCATTGACTTTGTTACACTGTAATTCATTTATTGCCTATATTTAATCAATTTTTTTTACAAAACTCATCTTTCCTTATAATTTGTTCAACCTTAGCTACTTTCCTTACAGTCTAGTTCTACAATAAAATAATTGTATTCCAGATTTCTGCTGTTTCACAGTACTTAATACTGTACATCTTTCTGCAGCAATATTTTTCCATGCATCCTTCTTTTTTCCCAACAGAGTCTTTGACACTTTCACTGAACCATTCAGTATCTCTTTATACAGGTATTATGTTCCATACCTGCATATATTTTATATATGTAAGTACTGTATATATATTTGTATATGAATTATTATATTGTTACTGTATATAAGACTTGTAATTTTGTATTTATTGTTTCAGTTCGTCGTAGAGCTTCAAAACGAAAATTGGAAGGGTCTACTGAAGACATATTAAACTGGCATATTCACATATGTTCAGCAAACAATTTCCCCACTGCTGCTGGTCTGGCCTCCTCTGCTGCTGGGTATGCATGTCTGGGTAAGTTTATCTGCCCAGTATCTCTCTCTAATGATTACTTTCCTGTGGAAACTTCCTTTTCTTGAAGTGATAACTTTATTTAGTATCTCCTCAGATTATTTCAAATACCAAAGATTTGAAGACCTAAAACATTAGTCAAAGAAAGATAACTTTTTGTTTAGCTACGGTGAAATTCATGTCTAGGCATTAGGTTCAGTATTCAAACCCTGCTTTGGGAAATAGATTTTATTCCAAGAAGAGTTTTGTGAAGTATAATATTAACTGAAAAAGTAGTAATACATCGGGCAAACCTCTACCAAGTGAGCTCACAGGTTACCCAAGCTGGCAAATTTTTAACTGGTTGTTTCCAATATTCAGTCTGCTCATGAGGGAGGAGGGGGGGGGGACCACATTGCTGTACTGATTTTCATTGATGTGGAAGTACAGTTTATAATAGTTATGCCCAAAAATTGTTAAGAGAAATGATGGATTCTCGTAATTAATTTCCTTAACAGTCACTGGGTGTGTTGACGCTGGTTGTCAATGGAATTGATTTACCTCTTGTATATGATGGCTGTATAAACTTCAGCTGTAGTATGTAATAGCATGGATAGTCACAAGGAAAACCTGGCCTCGGACAGGGGGGTTTGAGAGTAGGAAAACTCAAATCTGGTTTTGAGTAAATTGCACAAAAACCTCCACACAGTGCTTGACACATTTTTATTGATATTGGGTATCTCAAGGAATATGAGGTATTGTATCATTAGGATTCTTTCCACTGTTCTGTGGAACATATTTTAAGCTTAATATGGTTCTTGTAGATGCTTCAAATTTTCATGATGGCAGGCAAAGTTACGATATAGTTGCCATTAGGAACTAATTTCGATATACGGCTGTCTTCATCTTCACACAATATCTCTACAGTTGCCTCTTTGAACATTACTCTGCAGTGTATGCCCTTGGACAAGTTTATGGTGTTGAAGGCGACTTGTCATCAGTTGCTCGTCAAGGATCTGGCAGTGCTTGCCGAAGTATTTATGGAGGCCTTGTGAGGTGGTACAAAGGAGAACTGGATGATGGCAGTGACTCCATAGCGCAACCTATTGCTCCAAAAGATCATTTTCCCAATTTAAGAGTCATTATTTGTGTGGTAAGTTTAAAACTCAGTTTTTGTAAGGTTCATTTTAAGAAAAAAATTTAAATTAAACATGAGATGATAGCCAAATGGTACTGGGATAGTATTGGAGATACTGTAAGAGTTCAGTAATCCAAATTCCTGTAACCCAAATGAATGAATAATTTTGTAATAAACTGTGGAAGTAACCAAATAAATGGCATGTGTAACTGGGTAAATGATGCGAGTAACTGGGTGGTGGCTAAAAAGTTGCATACTGTAATTCAGTTTTGGACATTCCTGGTAAGAAATTCAGCCAAGTCAAATGCTTGGCTAACTTTCATGGGGGGTGGGCCCCATATGATTTAGATTACCAAGCCTAAACAGTATTACTGGACTGTTGTAAGCTATGTCGTACATTCTCTGAAAACAGTGGTGGATGAGGGAGAGAGAAACGGAGAGAACTATGCACACTTTCCCCCCCTTGTCCCCTAACTCTTTCGCTGCCTAATTATTTTTCAGAAGTATGCTGTGAACGCATAGTGAAAAAGCTCTTTTCAAGAATAGCTTGTTCATCATTAACTGTGATTTATGTGTAAATAACATTTAAGTAATAAACAGAGGGACTGACTGCTGTATGGAATTAAATTTGGGTATTTGCTTTGAGATTGGGTACAAGCAGGAACACTCAATCCTTTCTTGACACTCAACTCAAGACATGCTGCAGTTCTTCAGGAAGTAACTAACTGAATCAAAACAACAAAAAATCAATTCATTCAAGCAATAAACCAATTATGAATTTTGTGGATACATTTCACTGCCATAGTCTAAGGGTTAAATGAGAAATGGAAATGGTTAAGGACATTGAAGAAAAGATGCCTACATATATTTGTAGCAATTGTGTTGCAATAAATTTGTAAATAAAAATGATTGTAGGGACAAAATGCACAAGAAATTTTTTGAGTAACTGATTTATGGATGCAAAATATTGTTTGGAAAAAGTTTTGCATCCAGGGAATAACTGCTAGCAAGATTTGGATAAGTACAAAAATGTAAATAAATATTAGTTTTAATGCAATAAACACTCCAGCTGGCTAATATCAAAAGCAATTAACCATATGCATGATAATCCCCCTTCAGAATTGTTTAGCTTTTAAAAAAAATATGAAAATAGTGTGAGTGAGTTACAAGCAATAATTTCATTCCTGACCTGGGAAAGCATTTATGTTGCTTCTTTCATGTGCCTTTGTTACATGCATCTCCAAAAGTGGGCTCCCAATGCCAGTTAGTTGGTCATTTGCTCGTGTAGACCAGTTAGAACCAAATAGTCATGCGATTCTCAAACTTGCAGAATTGAAATTCTGGTTACAGAATCAATTCAATAATGTTGTTCTTTGTAAAAGGTATGACAGTTGATGAAATGGTGATGCTATCTTGAAATCAGAAGTTGCTATTGAGGGTAGAGAAACAAAACTTGTTGATCAAATGGTAAAAGGAGCAAAGTGCCAACCAGTCCAATGTTATTCTAGAGTAGGGAAATTCTTGAACCAAAATGTAAATTATTAGTACAAGCAGGAAAGTCCTGTTCGAGGTGTTTCATAGCCAGACGTTATCTACTTTGAAGAAAGGAATGAGGAAGGTGGTAGATTGTGATGTGAATGAGGCACATTTAACATGGCTAAAATTTGCTTATTTTCATAACCTTTCAGTGTTTAGGCTTATTCTACAAGCCAAGATGCTAAAGTGCTTTATAATTCATCAATCTATTTTGTTTCAAGTGATCTAAATTGCCCGAAATGATTTGCCCGAAACGCATTGCGTAATAGTGGCTTTAGGCATTGTATGTACTAGCTCTATCTATATATCAATCCATTAATGTAACATCACTTGTATGTATATACCTTACCTGAATAAACATCTGAATCTGAATCTGAATCTATAGTGGGTGGCTGCCATAACATTTTCGCATCTGGATCGGCATTTCAAAAGCACCTTTCACAGTACTAGTGGGAAAAAAGTAAGTGGGAGTAATAAAAGAGTCTGTGAATAAATTGAAACAACTTTTAATGTGACATTGGATAAAGCACAATAATTAATATTTTTATTCAAGTTGAAGTTAGACAAAATATGGGTCATAATGTTTTGTAATATGTTTAAGTAAGTGATAACAGAATATCATATAATTGCTTCCCATTGCTAGGGGACAAGAGTCCTGTTGTCTGAGAAAATTCACCAGGGCTGTGAGGTGGCGTGAACTTACAATCAAGGCATTGCCAACCGCATGCTCATCCACTAGACTCCTGTTATATCTTTTGAGGTTCCCTACACCTATGAGTGACTTTTCATAGAATGCAACCCACAACAGTTGCCTAACTCCTGGGTACCTTTTCACTACTAAGTGTAAGGAAACTTACCTAAACTTCTTTTCCTGCCTGAGAATCCAACTTTGGACCATTCAGTTGTGAGCCGACTGTGCTGATCAGTGAGCAGTAAGAAGTTGTGACAAACACAATACACAACTGCAAAATAAAATCTTCACAGTGTTCTTGGGAATGATGGTAGCATTATTAGATAAGTTATATAGCATTCATGTTTTAATATTGAATACTGTATAATGAAGAGTATTATTTTTCAGGTCAGTTCTGGTCGTAAGAAGATAGGTAGCACGGATGGAATGAGACAGACAGTTCTGACTTCAAAATTAATGCAGTATCGCTTCACACAATCTGTTGTGTCACGAATGGAGTCCATCCTAGAGGTATGGTAGTATCGATCTTACTTTTATAAATAAATCTTAATTGCTATTTCACTGGTTAATTTAGTTTTTGTAGTAGCCTTTAATGTTTAATAATAACTCTTGGATTAGTTTCTTCTGAAAATTCTTAGCTGTTTGGTTTAAATTTTAGTAAACAAAAACCTGCTGTACCCTGTTGGTTTGTTTATAAGATAGATTTGTTGAAATGCTTAAATGTTAAATTTGCTTATGAATTTCTACAAGCTGCTGAGTTGACTAAATTTGATTAGAGTACAGCTGCAGTGTATGGAAAATTAATGCTTTCAGAAAATTGGTATATACAATAGTTATTTTTTGAGATAAGTCTTTCTAGTTTTAACATTTCAACAAATCTGATTAAACTGTCCTTAATTTTACCTTGAAATTGTCTTCATGTAACTAGCTGTGGAATCCCTCTCCTAAATAAGTTGTTTTTGTATTTCAAACTGAAATTTGATGTTGTGGTGTTGGTGCAGGAGTATTGGTAGGAACATGTGAAACATGGAGTGGGAGGTGGAGGATGTGAGCAGAGTGGAAGGTGGAGGAAAATATGCGCTTGTCACAAGACAGGAGGATGGATTGTATACTGTACAACCATTTTCCATTGTAAACTCTTGCAAAGAAGTAAACATGGTGCCTTTTCTTCCTATAATGAATATTTTCTTTGGCTACATACTGATGTGGTAGAATTTTGCTGCTTTCATAATCTTTTCATTGTTTTTTCCCTTCAGTTGTGCCATTTAGTCGTCTTTTTTGCTTGTCCATGTGTATGTTTCGTGAGGCTCTTCTTATTCTTGCTTCTCAGTGCAAGCAAGAGGAAACTGCTTCACCACTGCGATATCCAAACACAGTATGAATTTCTATTGCTAAGGTTTCAAGACATCCATTAAAAGTCTCCTGCTGGAAGGCAGTTGAAATGTTTAAAGAAGATTTACTGTATCATTAATTCATCCCCTCAAGGAAGATGAGTCTCTAGAGCGAAAGCCATCAAAAACAGGGTTAGATTTAAATATTTAGTGTTATAATATTGTACTTTGGTATGATGCCGCAGGAAACTGGGAACATAGTCAGTGCAGAACTTGTAATGAGTGGCATATATATTGGTTAAATTGGATGTGTTAATTGATTTGTTTACTGTTATTGGTTTTTCTATGAACTTATTTATTTTTTGTTTACAGGCAATTGAAAAGAAGAATTGGTCTGATTTTTGTGATCTCACTATTGCTGATAGCAATGAAATGCATGCAGTTTGTCAGGACACTTTTCCTCCATGTGTGTACATGACAGACACTTCCCACACGCTGGCTAGCCTTGTTCATCAGTACAATGATGTGAAAATTTCTCAAGGCGACATCAACCATAAGGTAATAATGATGTACAAATACTGTTCAGTATATTCTCATAATTTCATTAAGCTTGCAGAAAAGAGGAAGACTGATGGATTTCTTGCATGATATTTATATATGAAAGGTCAAAATGGATATGTACATTTATTAAATAGAATGTCCTATAATGTAATGGTCAGCACACTAGATTCATGGATAAGGAGGCCTAGTCAGAACCTGGCCGCATGGACGTTGATCCACAGAATCATCATTGACTGGGTGCAAGTGTTAGGCATCATTTCTCCATTGTTTGCCCCTGTTCATCTAGCAGTAATTGCTAATTGCAGACCTGGCTGTAAAACAATTTGTGGATTGTGTTCTTGGGAAAACAAGAGGGTGTGGTTTAAATGCTGTGTGGTGGGCTAGCGTCCCTGAATATTAAAGAGCCAATAGCACATCGTTTACTTTTCACAAAATTCCAATCCATCATCGTGAATACGATAATTGTGAGGGCCTGGTGCATTAGCCACCTCTCGCTGGCAGGAAAATTAAAAAATGGAAAATACTGTAGTGTAAAGTATTTAAAGTATTTCTGTATTAGAAGGTTTACAGTAACTGAGAAGTAAATAGTGCTTTGAGGGGAGCTGTCACAGTGCTTACATGTGAGATGTTCAGTACTGTATAAACACTAGTCGGTAAAAATGCTTACATTTCATTTCATGAATGTACAATACGATCTATTTAATTTTCGTTTTGTGGTTTTTTATCCTTTGTATTCAAATTTTCTACTCTATAACAAGAGAACAATAGTTTTTTAAATTTAAAAAAAATAAGTTAGTGAGCACCTTGGTCACTTGTAACGATTGTAAAGTTTGAGTTAATGCATAATTAACAAGCTAAGGAAGAAGAAATTAAGAAATATAAAGTGCAAAGTTGAGTGAATATAGCAATGAAAGCAAGGTAATAAACCACTGGTTATATGTCCATAGAATACACAAAGTTTCATTTCATGTAAAAAAAAATTAGGACATGTATTGACTATACTACACACTCTCCAAAAATTGCCTCGTGTAATTTGTTGGAACAAAAGTTCATAGCACATCACCTGTATATGTAATAGCTAAAGGATATGATAAAAGTGTTTACTGGTACTATTACTTAAAAAAAATGCTTTTAAAGTGTGTTTAATTTATTGACTGTTGTGCCTCAGGTGTGCTACACATTTGATGCTGGTCCAAATGCTTGTTTGTTCGTCCCTGGAGCTGTTGTGGATGAGGTCCTGGCACTGTTGCTTCGTGCCTTCCCGCCGTGTTCGTCACAAAAGTCTGATGAATATGTCAAAGGCCTCTCGGCCCATCCAGCTACTCTATCTAAGGTATGCAGGCTGTTATATTACACTGAGGTATCAAATGTGATGTCGAGTTTATCAGTGTGTGTTATGACTGTGGAATGGCAGGATACATATAGCTTGTTTACATAGCACTCCCTCAGACTGTATAGGGACTAGTGCTGTATACAATTTTGTGTTACATTTACTTGTATATCATAGTAGAGTGTAGAACTCTTCCACTGATGTAACAAGGGGAGCCGGTCGGCCGAGCGGACAGCACGCTGGACTTGTGATCCTGTGGTCCTGGGTTCGATCCCAGGCGCTGGCGAGAAACAATGGGCAGAGTTTCTTTCACCCTATGCCCCTGTTACCTAGCAGTAAAATAGGTACCTGGGTGTTAGTCAGCTGTCACGGGCTGCTTCCTGGGGGTGGAGGCCTGGTCGAGGACCGGGCCGCGGGGACACTAAAAAAAAAAAGCCCCGAAATCATCTCAAGATAACCTCAAGATAAGGGGTCACAGCTGTGCCTTACGTACAATGCATATTCCTTAATTGTTCGTAATGTACAGTGTCAAGGCTTTATAAGATGGACTATTTATTCATTTCACATAGTCACACAACCCACTGTGGGAGTTGAACAACAATAAAGTCCAAATTATGTCGTCTGCTATTGGTTGTTAATAATGAGATGTGTCATTATTTCTAGCTTTGTGAATGACAAATTGTTATGGCCAGGTCAAGCCAGTAACCGGGTTTTTTTCACATAAGGTGCCTTAGAGCCTCTTCTTCCTGATCCTACCCCAAGTCAGTGGTAAGTTCTCAAGAACTGGCAGTAGCAATTAACAGTGCAAGGAATAAAGGGGGGGAACAAACAATACGCAATTACACCATCACCGATATATTATCCATAGAAGCATAACTACACATATGTACACTGTGTCACTTTCACCCCGGACACTCAATAGATCTGCAGTGTTTATCAAATCCCAGTGAGTCCACTATCTTCAAGTACCCGTCGTCCACACTCAATGGTGATCACTGGTGAGTTCACCTTCCTCAACATGGGCCAGTCCAAACACTGTGTTGTTACGATGTCCCAATACCCCACATCCGCTCTCCAGAAACACACTGGCAGAGGATTTCAGCAATACGCTGACAGGGTCATCAAATATTCACGTACAGGGGTAGCTAACACCCTGGAAGAAGTCTCTAGCAACACTTCTCCTGCTCTGAAGCGGGAAGTGAGTACTGAGCAGTACTCAAGATGGGACAGTACAAGTGATTTGTATAGTACAACTATTATGATGGTATCCCTGGATTTAAAAGTTCTCGTAATCCATCCGATCATTTTTCTGACCAATGCAGTACTTGCTTGGTTATGCTCTGTAAATGTTAGGTCATCAGATATCATTATTCACATCTGACATTGTAAGTGTAATGTGGAGTGTGTTGTTCAACCACCACAGGTGATCTTGGGGTTGAATAAGGGGTCAGTAATCAGTCTGGGACACCTTAATACCGAACATTATATACATCACTATTACAGTGCAGGTGATGGTCTTGATGCACATGATGGTTTAAAAGGCCTGTCGTAAAATAGTGAAATCTAGTACTGTACAGTGTAACCTAGGTATGGTGAACTGTATGGGACCAACTCTGATTCGCTGGAGTGAGGGATTCATTACAACCAGAGATGCCTTCTGGAAGCATATGTGATATGCTTTGAGTTTGTTTTTCTAAAGAAAAAGCAAGTTTTGCAAACTTGGTTGTTGGATTAAATGGGTTTGACTGCATTTATAAAATTTAACTCTTTTTATATAACAAATAATATATCTGGTAAATAAGAGTATTGGTAAATTTATTCATAAACAATTAAAAAAAAGTTAAATTCAAGAAATTGGTGTCAACCATTTGCATTTTTTCAGCTTCACAACAACCAGAAATAACTAACATTTTAGTCTATGGGTATAAACTCGTCCACTCTGATATACGAATGTGGTTACTTTTTTAATAAATCGATTTAAATGAGCATATGTATGGTGATGAAATTTGTCACTTGATACCATAACACTGCAATACTATTTTTGGTTGACTCATCCTTCTGTTTGTTGTGTATATATATTTTATGAACAAAGCTGGGTGACAGACCATCTCCAACACAAAATCCTCAAAGGAAGGAAGATATTACAGAAGTATATGCCCATTCATTCATAACAATATCCTAGAGAACATCACAAAATTTCTAGCTCAATTTTATGGCAATGCCATATGAGGGGGGCCTCGTAGCCTGGTGGATAGCGCTCAGGACTCGTAATTCTGTGGCGCGGGTTCGATTCCCGCACGAGGCAGAAACAAATGGGCAAAGTTTCTTTCACTCTGAATGCCCCTGTTACCTAGCAGTAAATAGGTACCTGGGAGTTAGTCAGCTGTCACGGGCTGCTTCCTGGGGGTGGAGGCCTGGTCGAGGACCGGGCCGCGGGGACACTAAAGCCCCGAAATCATCTCGAGATAACCTCTAGAAGAAGATGCCCCAAGAGAGTGAAGATGCATTTTCCAAATAAGCTAAATTGAATTATTTATGATGGTGTTTAATTGCAGAACCACTTTTCTTCCCATTTTTCAACACACTCTCAGACACCATACGGACTTCTTCCATGAAATTTAGTCGGTATGAAAGGTATAATTATACTGATATGCAGCAGAGCTTCCTCACAAAGGTTTGTTTTCCGACTGTTCCCCGCGGTCGCTTGTCAATCGATAGAATTCTTGGCGACTCTGATACTTTTGATATCGTTCGCCTTATGCGTTTTTGTTCTCGTATTGGCATCCTTGGTGATATTTAGCGCCTTCTGATTATCCCGCACATTTGATGGTGCTACATAGCCTTCCCGGTTTGGTGCCTTCTATTGATAATTATTTACTTCCTCACATAGGTAAAGAATATTAGCTTGTTCCCTACTATTTTACTTCATTTTCAGGAACTGATGTCCTTGGTAACAGATGAGACTGAGGCGGGAAAACTAAAATACTTGATTCACACCAAGGTAGGTGATGGACCAAGGGTAATTTCTGATACTGATTCAAGTCTTCTGGATGAGACAACAGGTATGCCCAAGCCAGCTGGTGGGGAGGCATAGGGCTTAATAAATGAAAGTCAAATATGGAGTCCATGCAGAAGGATGCTGTCTGATTATCTGCAGAAGTTCTTGGTTGTTTCAGCATGTCTAAAAGCATGTAGACCCAAGGATAAATACATTATTTAAAGAAAACATCAAACCCTCTTTAATAATATGTATAATATTTGTTTAATTTGGAATAAATAAAACCATAAGATGATGTATGATATACTGACTGTTTAATCAATGAAGTCACATAATGCCAGTTTTTATCACCTAAGTATTCAAGACAGTGAAATAGACATTCAAGGATAGCAGTTTTTTAAGAGATTAGTTAATGTGCAGTATTTCTGAATCTCAAAATGGCAGCTAATTATTTTATGTAAGTCTGGGAAATGGGTATATGTATATCAAAAAGGAAATATGTGCAAGATGTGGTATGAGTGAGAGAATGTAATGTGGAGGGGTATGATCAAATCTTACACGAGACAGTTCAACAAAGTTTATTTTCCAATAGTCAGGGGCTGCCATAAATAGTATTTGGTTAGGCTATGTTGGGCTTGGTTGGGTTTGGTTGGGTAAGTTTTAAAATTCATTAACGAACTGTCTTGTATACGATGTGACTCATATTCAGTTGGAGTCTGTGAAGCACAATACACTGAAGTGCTGTTTACGTGATAATAGGATACCAGAGAATTGTTTAACCCAAGTGAAATAAAGGAATAATCATATAGTAGAGGCAGACAACCAGTATCCTGCAATGGAAGTATTAAACATTATATGAAAGGAAGGGTGGGGAAGAAGTTGGGGAGCTTTGAAGAGTGAAATGTTTGTGTGGTGATATCCCCCTTGGATAAATTTCTGCTGTGGCCACCCCTTAGGGGGAGGATTCCTATGAAGAAGAGTAGCATTGGACTATAGGTAGAATATTTTGTTGCAATCAGCCATATGCATTAAATACTGTATCTATTATTTACAAAATTGAATTAATGCATTTATGATAGAACTTGGCAAGTGTTTTGACTAATATGGTGAGCTTGTATGATATTTATCTGCTATAACTACACAAAAATTGGTCTGCATAACACAAAATTAACGTGGGCCTACTGTACTTAATTGATAAATAATTTTAAATTAACCTAACCTTACCTACTTCTGGATAGGTTAAGGTATAATAATAATTGGTCTCATCAATTTAGGTAAGTTTGATTGTTAAGTTTGTATTATTATACATTTTTAGTGTACTAATACACTAGTGTTTGGTTGCTAAGTTTGTATTAGTATACAGTATTAGTGTGTATGACATGTACAGTATACTATGTCAGAAACAAAAAGTCTGGGACTAATCTAGTTCTCTCTAATTAGTGTTCATTTGGTCACCCAACTAGTTACTGGTCACACTTAACCTGACTCTCAAACATGTACGTCATCCATAAGCATAGAGTGTATAATATACAGTTCGGTAACAGGGTTGTTAATTTGATAAAAATACAAATAGGATTCCTTTATTAATTCAAGCAAAGGTTAGACATATACTGTACATGAATGAGTTTGGGTGGATAGGAGCTGCCTCGTATGGGCCAATGGGCCTTCATTCTTATGTTCTTATGTAAGTGATGTATACCGAGTGAAAGGTGTGCTTCAATCCACAGGACATGTTGCTTGAAATAAAATTAATTTGTAATACAAAAATGATCTTTAACAGGTGCCTGCTTTACTCGTTTCAGTTTTGTGATAAAATGTATGAATATTTTCACCATGTCTTATTTTAAGGTGTATGGTATGTATGTAGAGATTTTGTTGACAGATCACTGGTTCAAAATGTGCAAAGAACTGTACTACATTATAATAGTGCCTTCAGTATTTTTGTGGGTTCTTTCTTACCAAGAAGCTTTGTGAAAGTGTGTGTGTGTGTTGGTGTTACTTCACTTCCGAATATTATTGTTACAACCAATAATTGTAATAGTATATTACTTAGCTCTTTGCTCTCAAATTAATCCTATGCTGCATATTAGTATGATGTTGTGTGATGGTTATCTGTTGGTCATTGCCAAAAGGAATAAATATAGCTGCAAACCCTTTCCCGGGTAGCAGTTGTGACCAGTTAAACTGTGTGCTACACACTGCCAGATTAATAAGTAATGATGTACATTGATTTCCATCTTCAAACCAGATACAAAAAAATTAATGTTCATGATAGTTTTATGAATACTGAATTTAGATAAACAATTTATAGGAAAAACTGATTTCCAATGTTGAAAAAGTATTGATGACACTAAATGGCAACTAAGAGGAACTTTTAGAAAGTATTTATTGTTGGTATTTGTATACTAAAATAGCTAATTTATTAGTGCATTATGCACCAAATATATATTCTGCTTGGTTAAAGAAATACACATTGAATATGAAAATTAAGTGAAGTTCAAACCAGAATTTATTGGATTAAATGTACAAAAAGGCTCAAGATTAATGTATAGATTGATCAAAATAAAAATATGCACAATGCTGTACTGTATATTACAAAAACCAATTGTGTGTGCATATTGTGCAGGGATGTGCTAAAGTAAAGGAAAGAAATGGTAAAAAAAAAGGTTGCACTTGGATGCAATATACAACATACTGTGTATGATGTAAATTGTGCATGGATACATCCTGCAATATGCCATGTTGTCAGTTTCAGTTGGATACATCTTGCAACATACCATGCTATAAGTTGCACTTGAATACAGCCATCGATATGGAATGCTGTAAATAACACCGGAATGCAACATGCAGTGCTATAAGTTGCACTTACATGCATCCTGTAACATTATATCCTGTTAGTTGCACTTTGATATATTTGCAACATGATTAACATTACTGGAAACTTGTGTTCCTGTATGCATTGCACTGCAACACTGCTTGCCACTTCTATGTTTTTCTCGTGTTGCAGTGATATCTGGAGCTTTGGTTGTGGTGCAGTGCTGTCTTATCAATTAGTAATTCAGTAGATGGGGACTAATTAAGGATAAATTGGAGCATTCCTTACCAGTATTAAAAAATCATTGGGATGTTTTATCACCCAACTGGTTATAAAAGCATTTATTAGTTCAAACCACATGATATGTTATTTTTATTATAACCATTATATTGCAGTTTGCCTTGGAATTTTAAGTATAATAAGCTGAAACTGTGTTACATTCAAAGTAACCAAAGTTATTCTTTTGTAAACAAGTTTCTTCCAAGAGATAATGAAAATAGCTGACACATGTGTGTTACTTCTGCTTGGAGACTTACACCCGTTATTTCTTCAGGTGTCAATCTAGCACTACCTCTTTACTGTAATTTTATTGCAAAAATTTGCAATTCGAGTAAGTACTGAAGTAACGCAAACAGGTTTCCCTAGATTTTTATATTCTCCCTCGTGTAAGAAAATGGTAACTGCTGCATGTATGTGATAGCAAAACAGTATTATCAGTTTAATGTTTGAGGAACTCCATAAAAGGTCTTCCATCTCTAAATGTGACTGAAATGTCTAGGAATGACTTGCACTGCAGCTATTCCTACATGGATTGAGAGTTCCCTAAAGAAAACAATGCCTATAGTAGAAATATTAGATATAACTAATAAACCACAATAGTACTAAGACAACAGGTTTCCATAAAGTACTGCAATATAATGTGATTTTTATAGCAAATTTGGGATATATATTTTTGTGTAGGTTTTGAAACGGTTGATACTTTAACTACTGTTATAATAGTGTAACCATTCAGGCTAGAAAATATTGTGCCTATACTTGTTATTGATAATAATATTCTTGTTACTGATATTAATAGGCTTGATATTGATATTAGTAGGCATGTTATGAATATTGATATTAATAGGCATGTTTATCAATAGGCTTATTGATATTAACCCTTCCACTGTGCGACACGACTGGGGTTCATCTCGCGTATTATTAATAACCTGTGCAATATGGGTCGAGAAGTATTAAAGTACAGTGGAACCTCGGTTGCCGAATTCCCCGCTTTACGAAATTTTGGTATAAGAGCTCAATTTCTTCGTAAAATTTGACTCGGTATTTGAGGTTTGCCTCACTTTTCGAGTTGATACACATATGGGTCTACCCACAAGTAAGGTGTGTGTCAGTTTGCCAGTGTGTCCCGCCTAGTGACGACCGCACTTGAATTCTTTGTGAAGAATTTTATTGTTTTTGTGCTTTTTTGGTTTCTGAACATGAAAGTAATTACAGTATTATATATCATGCCATGGGTCCCAAGAAAGTCAGTGGTAAAGTTCAACCTAAGAAAACTATTGTGAGGATTACACATAGAAATCACAATAACGTGATGCATCAAATGAACAAATTCAAGATCCAGTAATGCAGGATCCAGTAAGTTCAGTAGAACTTCGGTTTCAACTCTTTTGACCATGTCGTAGCTCAGTTGATTAAGGCAACGTCTGGGATGCTCTTGGATGCAGATTCGAATCCTCATCACGGCCCTTGTGGATTTGTTCATTTGTCGTGAGGATGATGATAGAGCAAAAACAACAGATCAATGGTAGGGGAAAACATGTCTATAGACAGGTTTTTAGTGAGACAAACAAGCAGTGAGCCACAACCAGGTCCTAGTGGTATGCCTGCAAAATATAAGAGACAGCGTACCCAAGAAATGTCATCACTGCCTGATGTTATAATGGAAAGGGAATTCCAAACACTAACACCTCTTCTCCTTTCCCTCCTTCCTCCCCCCCCCCCCCCCCCCCCACTTTTCTCTTCTCACCGTCTTCCATACGCCAACAAGAGTCCTCAATAAAGATGAGATATACATACTGTCTACATACTGTAGTACAAAATATGAGTAGCATTATGTATAAAATGTATATTAAAGTTAATTAATATTTTTCGGTGTGTGGAACAGACTACAGGTAATTCAATTTACATTATTTCGTATGCAAAAATTTGTTTCAGTTTTTTAATTTTCGGTTACCGAACCATCTCTGGGAACGGATTAAATTCGTAAACGAAGGTACCACTGTACCACCTACAATTTAAAAATCCCGCGGGATACACAGGACTCGCATCTGCTTCCTCAGGCCTACAGTAAACAGATGCCATCTTGGAAAAAAAATGGTGGGCACCCCTCCTGGGTGTGAGGGACCCCTAGTACTGAGAGGGAAGGCTATGAATACCACATGCAGCAGCAGCAGCTCACACCACTGCCATGCAGCATGTGTTCACTGCATCACTTGATAATTATGAAATAAATAAGTAACTGTGACTAGCGATGATGGTCATTGAAGATCCCAACTATAACCACTGTATGTACAAGGTTCAGATATCAGTAAACCCAATATTGGTTAGAAAATTCATAGCATGAAGCAGCCATCTACAGCACACAGCCAGGATCTATTGCATCTATGAATTCTGAAATGGGACCTCTGGCTCCATTAAAAAATAAACTTGTGGAAAATTCTTCATATTCAAGATTTAGTGACTGGGATTCTGATGATAATAGCAGTGTTGTGGCTAGAGTTAGCAATATGCATAGTATATTGGAAGGCATTTTGCTGTATCAGGTGGCATCAGCAACTGTCTAGTGTGTGACGCTATGCTGTGCTTGAATTTTAAGATTACCACACCCCACTATAACTGCTTGGTGGCTCATTTTGGTGCATAAAAATGTAGTTATACTGTATATAATGTATTCATATAGTGTAATAACAGCAAAACAGCATGTTTTATTGTTAACAAAAAATACTATTGTTTGCATATTAGTGATACAAATATATGTGCTTACCTATATTCTGCACATTCTATGTGTGAACAGTGTAATAACAGCAAAGAACAGTATGGAAGTGTGTGTACAGTACTGTGTAATAAGAGAAAATGTGTTTTATTGTCCTAATATGGTGCACATATTAGTGTCGCGAATGTATTTGAGCATTCCGATGTTTCACACATTTTATTATATAAATTTCTCAAATGTCCTACTATTGAATAATAATACTGCATAAAACCTGAGAAAAAAATCAGAGACATTGTGATATATGTATGTCAAATTATTTTCGTGGCAACCCACATCTGGCCTGGGCGACCTCTGTGGAGCGATTGCTCCATGACCACTCATGAATCGTGACATCCTCACAAGATTTCTCGCTTCACCACAGTCAAAATAATTCACATATAATTGTTGTTGTTTTCCGTGATTGGGGAATCACTTTAATAATACTGAAAGAAGAAACTTTAAAAAAAATCTCGTGCACCAGCGTGCTGTCTCGCATAAACGGGTGCAGTCCAAGGGTTAATAGGCTTATTATTGATATTAATAGGTTTATTATTGATATTAATAGGATTTTTATTGATATTAATAGGTTTCTTATTGATGTCAATAGGCTTTAAGTATAAATATTAATATGCTTTGAGTATAATATTCCAAATTTTTCTGGGCTTCCAAATAGTAAGATACCTTGCAAGATGACTTTATTTCATATACAAATTTTAATAGTACATTGTCATAAATACTGTAGTTTGTGGCTGCAAGTATTTTAACTTCTGGCATTAGATTTGCCATATTTGTATAAGGAAATTTAAATGTGAACAGATTCATTTATGGGAGCATGTGACTGAAACATGGTACGATACATATTTTGGCGTTTTGGTCCTTCTTAAGATAAAGTATTGTTTGTGCAAGAGTGGTCTTCCAGGGGGTTAGTATAGCAGTCTTTCATTACACTGTATATATATATATAATTTGTAATACAGTACATACTATTTTAAATTATTTTCATTCATTACGCTTATAGTTGCATAATTTTAGTATACAGTGTAACTATTTTCCCATGCTTATGTTTAGTGTAAAGCCAATACAGTACAGTACTATATTATTTTCTGCCATAAAATATTATAAATAGTATGTGTTGTTTTCTTGACCTCGCTACTGAGATCACCACTCCCACACCCACAAAAACCCTCCCACCCAAACAGTACCAACTCCAACCCGCTTATCCAGCCACACACAGCACACAACCCAACCAAAAACAATCCACTCACCTACATAAATGGCATAACTACTACATATTTGTATCTAAAATTATACCAAAATTCACGAGTCAGATATAATTGACAGATTAGCTATCATATACTGGCCAAGCAATCCAAAGGGCCTAAGAATATATCTAGTTGAAGAGACAATGTTAATTCATATTCAGTTTCAGCTAGAGTTCAGAGTACTGTATAATCACTCTTGTACTGTCAAAACTCGATTATGGTTGCCCTGCTTACTCGTCTGCATCTCTCTCTACTCTTCGCTGTCTTGATGCTTTGCACCATACTGGGTTGCGCCTCAGCTCTGGTGCCTTTCGTTCAACTCCAGCCCTCAGCTTGTATGTTGACACTGGCTTCCTATCACTTGTCTTCGCTATCTTGCACGGTCCTAACAACATCCTTATTCTCGCCTCTGTCGTACTTTGACATTTACCCCTCCTGTCTTTCCTGTTCCTCTTCACCACCTCTCAGTTTCTGTTTGGTTATCTCGCTTCCAGGATTCTCTTTCGATTCGTATTGCCAATGTTTCTCCTCGTATTGTTCCGTCCTTTCCCTCCCGTGGAGGGTCCCCCTTCCTAAATTTTGTACATCCCTGACCATTTGTACAGCACTAAGGCTTTTTACTCCTCCTACTGTTCTGAAACACCTTTTCCTTGAACACTTTTCTTCACACTCCCACTCCATTTCCATCTTCACCGATTGGTCTACATCTGCAGACGGTGTTGGCTACTCTGTTGCTTTTCCTGACTACACTTATATGTGTCGCCTATCTCTAGAGACTAGTGTCTTCACAGCGGAACTTTATGCTATTCTCTATGCTCTTCGTCTCATGCTTTCTCGTTGTCAATCTTCCTTTGTGGTTGTCGTTGACTCTCGGGTTCTTTAATCCGGTCCATCCAGTGATCGTCGAGATTCAACATTGGCTGTTTCTTATTTCCAGTAAATTTAAGTCAGTTGAGTTTTGCTGGGTTCCCAACCATATTGGTGTCTTTAAATGAGCGTGCGGACGAAGCTGTCCGCTCTTGTCCCATCTCTCGTAAAGGTATTCCTTATTTTGACTTTTACCCAGTTATTCATTCCTCCATCCTTACCCGTTGGCAGGATTGTTGGTCTTCTGTTACTGGTAACAAACTGCATACTCTTAAGAGTAGCGTGTCCTCATGGCCTTCCTCCTACCACCGTAACCGGCGATGGGCAACGGCTCTGGCGAGGTTGCGTATTGGCCATGCACGCTTAACTCAGTCACTTAATGGAGCGCCGCCCTGCTCCTTATTGTCCAAATTGTATTGTCCCTCTTACGGTCGTGCATATCCTTGTTGAATGTCCTGACTTCCAGGACGAGCGTGTATCTTGCTTTCCGACCGTCCCTTGCAGTTGCTTGTCCCTCAATAGAATTCTTGGTGAATCGAATATTTTTTATATCGTTCGCCTTGTGCGTTTTTGTTCTCGTATTGGCTTCCTTGGTGATATTTAGCGCCCTCTGATTTTTCCGCACATTTGATGGTGCTACGTAGCCCTCCCGGTTTGGTGCCTTCTTTTGATAATTACTTCTTGGCTTATGAGCAAAATGATCAGTAACTGACTGTCCTATAAAATTCTGGTTCTGAAGATTGTAACCTTTCCACCGCTGCCCACTGGTTAATGGGTGATGAGCAGGATAAACATATCAGTTATGACACTAGCTCTTCACATATGTCAGATGCTTAGAGCAACAACACATGCATATGTCATATTTTAGAGACTACTTCTGGTCGGTCTCGAACCCATTGTTGATGTGACGATATGCATTGAATTTTTTAACTAGTGCATCAAAAATGTAACTTGGCTAATTGAATTTTAAGGTTCAGTTCCTGAGCCCATTATATGCCTTTGTAACCCTTTCCACTACCGCCCACAGGATGGGTATGGGGTGCATAATAAATTAACTAAACTAAAGAAAAAACTCTGATCATGTAATAATATTGTATATTTTCAAGTGATAAAAATATATGGAATACTTACAAAGATTTGTAAAATAATTAATTATTAAATCATTAATTATTTGACAAATCCTTATGTCCGTAAGTATTTCATATACATCAAATCAAATATATATTTAGGTAAAAGTACATACATACAAAATGAGTTACAAACATAATGTTGGATTTATAGCTAGAGCTAGTACATACATTGTCTAAAAGCCACTAATACGCACAGCGTTTCGATCAATACATTTTTTTTATAACTTGAACACTGAAGAAATTCTCAACAATAAAAATGAAGATGACAAAAGCCTCACACTGTGATGCCATCTCTTTCAAAACAAAAAATTACAGATTGGAAAAATGTTTATACATTTATTTTTATTTGTTTTATTTATTTATTTATATATACAGAGTTCTTACATTCTTGTACAACCACTATCACGCATAACGTTTCGGGCAGGTCCTTAATCCTAATGTTCCTCAGAATACGACCCGCCAAATCGGTTAACAACCCATTTTACTGTTGGGTAAACAGAGGATACAATTAAGGATTGGTGCCCAGTCAGTCTTCCCCGGCCCAGGCTAAAGTCCTTGCGAAGCGCCCGGTGAGTACTTTACCACTGCGCCACGGGAACTATTATTAATTTATTACATTATTCCAAAATGTTGGTCATCATTCAAGGATTATGATAATAAGTCTACTGTCTATGAAACTGTGTAACAGGATAAATGGTTAGATGCATATTTATGGCAACCCGCTCTCGCACAAGACAGCACATATATGACTTATTGTTTATAGTCACTATTTTTCTTATAAATAAGTAAATATGTGACATAAAAAATCCTTATCCTGGTCCCTTCCAAGTGCTATATGATACTATTATTATATACTCGTAATATCTTGCACTTTCTCTTTGATAATTTCCTACCTCCATCTTGTACACTGCACCCTTTCATAAGGAATAGTATCATGTTTTATGACAATCTAGGAAGATCCAGTTTACCAACCCTTCGACTTTCCCGTCGTATTTGATCACAGAACTAAAAATTTGTCAAATATGAATTTCCCCCCTTTATTTAATCCCCCTCCCAAAAAAAATGCTCTTAAAAAAGATAATTATTTAATGGTAAGTATAATTAATGTATAATGTTTAATTGCAAATACATAGCTATTGAAATGGAATAATCCCTATGACTAGTTGATATTATAATTATAAGGCGTGCAGAATAGAGGTAATTGTTAATGTAATAATCTCCGTTGAAGTCTGATAAAGACCTTCTGTGCCCTCGGTAATCCTTTTCACGCTCACAAGATGAGTATGGGGAAGGGGGGTAGAAATAGCCTAAGCTACTCTATCCCTTTGAGATGTATTTCTTTCTTATCTCAATAAACATACTTGAACTTGAGTATGGGGCGCACAATAACTATATATATATATATATATATATATATATATATATATATATATATATATATATATATATATGTCGTACCTAGTAGCCAGAACGCACTTCTCAGCCTACTATGCAAGGCCCGATTTGCCTAATAAGCCAAGTTTTCCTGAATTAATATATTTCCTCTAATTTTTTCCTTATGAAATGATAAATCTACCCATTTCATTTTGTATGAGGTCATTTTTTTTTATTGGAATTAAAATTAACGTAGATATATGACCGAACCTAACCAACCCTACCTAACCTAACCTAACCTATCTTTATAGGTTAGGTTCGGTTAGGTAGCAGAAAAAGTTAGGTTAGGTTAGGTTAGGTAGGTTAGGTAGTCGAAAAAAACATTAATTCATGAAAACTTGGCTTATTAGGCAAATCGGGCCTTGCATAGTAGGCTGAGAAGTGCGTTCTGGCTACTAGGTACGACATATATATATATATATATATATGTCGTACCTAATAGCCAGAACGCACTTCTCAGCCTACTATTCAAGGCCCGATTTGCCTAATAAGCCAAGTTTTCATGAATTAATGTTTTTTCGTCTACCTAACCTACCTAACCTAACCTAACCTAGCTTTTTTTGGCTACCTAACCTAACCTTACCTATAAATATAGGTTAGGTTAGGTTAGGTAGGGTTGGTTAGGTTCGGTCATATATCTACGTTAATTTTAACTCCAATAAAAAAAAATTGACCTCATACATAGAGAAAAGGGTTGCTTTATCATTTCATAAGAAAAAAATTAGAGAAAATATATTAATTCAGTAAAACTTGGCTTATTAGGCAAATCGGGCCTTGCATAGTAGGCTGAGAAGTGAGTTCTGGCTACTAGGTACGACATATATATATATATATATATATATATATATATATAATATATATGTCGTACCTAGTAGCCAGAACGCACTTCTCGGCCTACTATGCAAGGCCCGATTTGCCTAATAGGCCGAGTGATTTTCTTTATTTTTAATAAATTGTTTCCAAATAGTTTATTTGAATTATTATTATTATATTATATTAATAACATAAATTATTGACTTAATTATGCTAGTTTAGGTTAGGTTAAGATAGGTTAGGTTAGGTTAGGTTAGGTAGGGTTGGTTAGGTTCGGTCATATATCTACGTGTGGAAAGACTGCAGTGTGGAAACCTCCGCTCTTTTCCATGACTGTTACATCTAGAAAGGGCAGCTTCCCATCCTTCTCCATCTCGTAAGTGAAACGCGACACAGAATTCCACTCAAATGCCTCCTTCAGCTCCTGCAGATGTCTAACATCAGGTACCTGTGTAAAAATGTCGTCAACATACCTGCAGTATGTGGCCGGTTTCAAGTTCATGTCGACATGAACTTGAAATGCTCTACAAAAAAGCTCTTAAAAAATTTCTTAAAAAGCTCTACAAAAAAGCTCTTATAAATTTTCTGAATTTATAAATTTTTCAATTTGTTTACTTATGAAATGATAAAGCTGTTCATTTCATTATGTACAAGTTCAGTTTTTTTTCACTTGAGTTACAACTAACGTAGATTTCAGGTAAATTCAAATTATCAAATTAAATTTTTTATTCAGGTAAAAGTACATACATTGATGAAGAGTTACAAACATAATGTTGGATTTATAAATCTAGTACATACAATACCTAAAGTCACTAATACGCATAGTGTTTCGGGCAAGGTGAGATGGGGGAAAAAAAAGACACTTAGACTGAAAATTAATAGTAAATGAGATTAAAGTATAAATTGTGTTAAAAAAAAGGAATAAAAAAACAGGGGGGGGGACATGACAGAAATCAGCAATTGTACAAGTTGGTCAACAAACAGCATTGTTTAAAATAGCAAGACATGGGTTGACATTTAGGGGGTAAGGTAAGATACATGGAGTTAATTAGGAAGTGCTTCGTTTTACTCTTAAACTGGTTGAAAGAGGTACAGCCTTTGACATGCAGGCGATGAGTCACAATTATAACGTAGCTAAAGTATGTTGGCCAGACCACACACTAGAAGGTGAAGGGACAACGACGTTTCGGTCCGTCCTGGACCATTCTCAAGTCGACAGACCGAAACGTCGTCGTCCCTTCACCTTCTAGTGTGTGTGGTCTGGTCAACAGCCTTTGACATGATTGGGAAGGTCATTCCACATTCTGGGTCCCTTGATTTGTAGAGCATTTCTAGTGTGATTAAGTCGCACTCTTGGAATATCAAATAGGTATTTGTTTCTGGTGTGGTGCCCATGGGTTCTGTTACAACCGTCTAAGAAGCTTTTAAGGTCAGGATTGACATTACAGTTCAGATTTTTAAATATATAGAGTACACATGAGAGAATGTCCAGTGACTTAATATCTAACATATTCAAAGATTTGAGTAAGGGTACCGAGTGATGTCTGGGGCCAGAGTTAGATATTGTTCTAATAAAAGCTTTGTGTTGGGTAATTAGAGGACGTAAATGATCTTGGGTAGTAGAACCCCAAGCACAAATACCATAATTGGGATAAGGATAGATGAGAGAGTAATAGAGCGTCACCAGGGCAGGGCGAGGTACATAATATCTGATCTTAGAATGCTGGCAGTTGTAGAAACTTTTTTTGCTATATTTAGAATATGTCCCTGGAAATTCAGCTTGTTATCGATGAGAACACCAAGGAATTTGCCATCTACTTTGTTACTGATCTGAATATTGTTTATTCTTAGATTAATTTCACTTGAGGATTTATTACCAAATAAAATATAGAAAGTTTTGTCAATATTAAGGGTGAGTTTATTAGCAGTTAGCTAAAGATGGACTTCATTTTAAGTTCAGCGTTCACTGTGACATTTAGGGCAAGAGGGTCAGGACTGGACAAAATGAAAGTTGTGTCATCAGCAAATGAGATTGGTTTGAGGTGTTGAGAGGCATTTGGAAGGTCATTAATGTAGATGAGAAAGAGGAGAGGGCCAAGTATGCTGCCCTGTGGAACACCAATGTTGATGGGTAGGGTAGGAGAAATAGAATTATTCACAGAAACATACTGGAGCCTGTGAGTGAGGTAAGACTGAAGGTATTGGAGGGAGTGACCTCTGACTCCATAATGATGTAATTTAAGAAGTAGGTTTTGGTGGTTGACAGTGTCAAAAGCCTTACGTAGGTCAACAAATAAACCAACAGGGAACTCATTTTTATCAAGAGCTGCATGTATCAAGTTAATCATACTAATAAGTGCATCGTTAGTGCTTTTTTGGGGGTCTGAAGCCATATTGGCAAGAGCTAAGTATTTTGTGTTTGGCTAGATAAGAGTAAAGCTGCTTGTAGATTATGTTTTGATCAAATATCTTTGACAGGTTTGGCAGAATTGGTATAGGTCTGAAATTGTTGACATCAGTGAGATCACCACATTTATGGACTGGGGTTACTCTCGCTTTTTTAGAATACCCGGAAAGGTTTGGAGTTCAAGTGACTTGTTGTAGATCAATGCAATGGCAGGAGCTAAAAATCTAGATTTTTTTTTTTAAATTGGAGTTGGTATTTCAGCAAGGGCGCTAAACTTTGTTTTAATGGAAAGGATTATCTCAATCTCATATATATATATATATATATATATATATATATATATATATATATATATATATATATATATATATATTTCAAATAAAGTTAGATAAATATACACACTTAACAAAAGAATAGGGGTGGTAGGAGAAGACAATATCAAAGTGTTCAGTGAGGATCCACAAGGTCTTCTCTGAGTACTCTTTATTTTCTTCTCCGAGGCTATGGGTCCCTACACTTGCACCAGAGGTGGTACCCCTTCTAAGTATATATATATATATATATATATATATATATATATATATATATATATATATATATATATATATATATATATATATATATATATATATATATATATATATATGACAACACAAATCATCGATAGATACAGCGATAGCAGGCGGCTTGACGTTTGCGAGGCACTACACATCAAGAAGTCAACACCAGCAATCAACAGCCAATTATTGCACAACTATATTCTACCCACCTCAAGACTCCGCTCCAATATAGAAGCATCAAGAAATATGGACCAATAGGCTTTCTACAAACACTTCTATTCAATATCCATTGTTTCGTGTTCTGTCTTGTGTTGATGAAATTAATACCCTATTAATACCACCTCTTGTTCTGTCTTGTGTTGATGAAATTAATACCCTATTAATGCCACATCTTGTTCTGTCTTGTGTTAATGCCACATCACCCCTTCCACCTCACTCAAATGTAGATATAAAATCGGAGATGCGTAAGTTCTATTCAGTTGTGTATTTGTGAATTAAAGTCTTTGAAAATGTAATAAGTTTTACGAAACGCGCTCGTGTCGCGTCAGACTAGAAATAAAAATGAATTTTGGAGAATTGATTTTTGATTTACCTCCAACAGTAAAAAGAAATGTACGAAAGATTGAGAAAATTCGTGTTAGAATTATTAATCTTACTTTTTCGGTCATATATATATATATATATATATATATATATATATATATATATATATATATATATATATATATATATATATAAAGCTGCTTGTAGATTATGTTTTGATCAAATATCTTTGACAGGTTTGGCAGAATATATATAAGGTGTGAGGGGTGGTAGAGGAATATATTTACCTGAGGGCCTCTAATACTATAGTGGCCTCGACGAGGACAGGAAGCCGGCGGCTTGTTCAAGGTCCCCCCCTCCATATGATTGATGATTATAATGTAGTAGTATAGTGCCAGAAATGTTAGTATATAACCGAGTGGTGAAGGAATATATAGTGTAGTAAAATAACATAGATATACCAATAATATATTAGAGTGGTGTAAGTGTTCATATATATGTGTGTGTGGGAGTACAAATATAGTGTAGTAAGGTAGCACAGTGCTAGAGGTGTATTCATAACTAACAGTGTCATATATTAGCATATATATAGAGGTAGAGATTTTGTTATAAGAGTGTGTAGTGGTAATGAAGGAATAGGGTATTGGGAATCAGCGCTCTGTGGGTGGAGGTGTTGGCAATAGTGTTTAGAAGTGCAGTAGTGGAAGGTAGTGTGGTGAAGTTATTAGAATAATAATATACGTGCACCTACGCACGATGGCGTTGAGAGAAATAGTGTGTTTGAGGGGAAAAGGATTGTGGTAGAGGTGTTACATACAGGGAGAGAGAGAGAGAGAGAGGGGGGGATAGTAGTGATGATATGATGAAGGTGTTGGTAAGAGTGGGGGTGATTGTCGGGGGAGGGAGGGAGGGGGCGGGGGAGGCCGTCCATGTTGGCAGGCCTCACCCCGCCGCCAGTGTCCGTGTGTCAGTGGTCGCAGGAGGTTGTCACGCCCCTCCCCTCCATCCCCCCCTCCGTTACCTAGCTAACAAGTGGTTTAACGGGCCTTCGTCGCTTATATAAACACGGGATTATGCAAGCCATTAAGTGCGTTGTGGTGGGCGATGGGTAAGTTACTCCAGCACTGTGGTTTGTTGTGTGTGGTGGGAGTGAGCAGCCCTCCAGCCAGCCGCTGGGTGTGGGGGACCTACACTAGCTACACCCTCCCACCACTATCACACACACACTCTCCTCTCTACCTCTACACATCACAATATACTGTGGAATAAGAGCTTTAGAGGGCTAGTAACGCCCCCTGTCCGAGTGTGGGGTTATACTCTCGTGTTGTGGGCGGTGTGGGCGGCTCGTCACTTGGTGGGAGGGTTGATGGGGTTAATAGCTGAGGGTAATGAGTCAATATACACCACCCATATTGTGGCTTGTAAGAGGCTGCTGTGGATCTGTAGGTCAACATTGGCAGTAGTTTGGTCTGGACTCGTCTGGGAAGGTTGGTGTTGACGGCTGTTCTTGTATTGTTTGTAAAAGGGCAGATTAAACTTTGACATTATAGCATCCGTCTGCAGTAGGAAACTTGCAACAACTCTAGCATCAGACCCGTGTTCATAGTTCCCCCGGAGCTGATTAGTATTTACTGGTTTTAGGGAATAAGGTTCAAAACTTGAACCATGATATATAAACATAATGAATTATACATGCAACTCTTGCCAGAAATGTGCCAAAGGGAAGTAAGAAAGTACTTGTACTGTGTGGGTAGTTAATAAGTGGAATGTTCTGAAAGGAAGATTTGGAGGCCACTTGAATCCACAACTCTAAGGTCCAATTCACAAAGAATTTGAAAGTGAGAGTAGTTGAAACACAGCAGGTAGAAGGCTAGTAGGCGGGGCATAAAGAGGTAGACCTCGCTTCCCTGTAGACGGATAGGCAAGTGTATAATTTACAATATGCAAAGCTTGAACACCCTTTCCGACCTAAGGTTTGTTTATACACGCTTATTAGCAACAACCTGACGAAATGTATTTTGGTTAAGTCACGACAACATATTTGCTAGCTGTGGCATCGCTGATAAAAGCTGCTTGCTTTGAATTGCTGTGAAATGATTTTCCTAGTTGGGTTTTCCATTGTGACAAGAAGCGTGTGTAACTTGGGAAGTGCCCCTAGGACCTAGACATAAGAGACCATCCTCAGGATGCAACCCACAAGTTGCCCAACTCTTGGCTTCCTATGTACTGCTAGGTGAACAGTAGCATCGGGTGTAAGGAAACTTGCCGTGCTAGTAACTTAAACTAGTAAAATTAGTTAAGTGAGCTGGGCCAAACACTGCACCATAGTTTACTGTTATCTATCTATATCCCATGCCCATCCTGTTAGTAGTGCCCTGAAGTTCAGGAACTTAACCCCAGTATTTTTGCTTAAAGAGGCAAGTGGCAGTATTGATGAATTAAGTACTGTAATTATGGTGGGTTAATGTGTACAGTACATCAATGGTTTGTTTACCTATTTACAATTTGTTTAGGTTAAATATTAAGAACTATATCCATGTATGCTGTGGCTGACCATTCAGTCACATGAAAGGGTTGAGGAAAAATACTCGGTTTGTTAAGCTTAGCAATTAACACTGAAATACTGTGTAAATTTTGTCTATCATGCATCCTTTATCCAATTGCATAGCAGGCTCGGCTATTAAACCAAATTTTGTTGAACGAAATCATATATGAAGTGCTTCCAACACGCAATATAAAAGGAGTTCATTTTCCATGCCTAATTACAATACTGTACTGTTGATAATGCAGAAAATTGGAGAAATGTGGGTGAAAACAAATAACCCAAACCCCTACACATGAAATGTGACATTTTGATCCATCTTGGACCCTTATCAAATTGTCATTTTTTATTTCGTTGGAGGAGGGGGATTATTAAATGTTTTCTTGCTATGAAGCTCCCTGGCATTTTGATCTTGCACATCATTTGTTTCAATTATAAAACTTTTAATTTAGTTGCGAGCTTGAAAATAGTCACATGAAAGGGGCCATGACAGCTAGTATTAACTAGTATTTTGGTCAAATTCAGTGAAGCCACCTGCTCTAACTTGCTTCTAGCCAAACGTAAACTGATTCATTTATACTTAATCTAAAAAGACATGCCTAAACTTGTTTAACTTAAGTAAACCTAATCTACCTAGTCTTATCTCGTCCAGTATAGTATAATTGGCTGGAATGACTCGGCAGTGTAGCAACTCGTTTTGATAGTTGTCATGCTGTACCAATATGCTTTCCCTCTTCCCAGCATACTACACAAAGGTGTAAAATTGGTTAAGGTTGTCTGAACTGTGCTAAAAAAAAAAAAAAAAGTCAATGCTGTTTGGAAAGTGTGGTGGCTCTTTTAGCCACTTTAATTAGAACACATGTTCTTGGATGTATATACATACTGTACTGTATTAACAGCAAACGTTTTGGTTTGCTGCTGGTAAAATTTTTTGGGTAAAAAAAAAATAGTAAATTGTGATTTACTGTAGCCTAGGTTGTATAGTACAGTACTTTTATCTGGATAGCCTACCCTGATCATGGAATTTATGCATATGAATTTGAATATCAATAAAATACAGTAAAGCAATTGAAACACATTTGGAATCAACCGAGTTGATTAATTTGAGTGGGTTGAACTCAACCCACACGCATGAAAATGAAAGTGGGGATTTGATAAGGGGTCCAGGACAAGCCGAAACATTTCATTTTCACGTGGTTCAGTTATTTGTAATATAACAAGTTTGTATGTTGGTTTTTGTAATATATGAAGTTTGTGTTTACATAAATTACAGTACTGTAGCGTATGGGGCATTTTGTTATAAGCAGTGTCCATGTCAATCGGTTTAATTTCTTATGCAAGTGGAACAGGACAAAATAGAATGTCAATTTATATTGAAGGGATAATGGTTACTGTTTGGTGGAGACTAGTGCAGGTAGCTCACAACAGATTGGTCTTGTGTGTTGCTTTGGTTTATGGCCAAGTAGGCTTCCAGGCCCAGATACTAGGAAAGCATTGCAGATGCTTTTAGCATGAACTGCTTGGACATCTAATGTGAAAAAAATTAGATTTACCAATACAGGGTTAGCAAATTTCCCCTTTGAATAACCTTTGGTTATTTGTACTGTAACGGCAAATAGTGGTCAGTTCATACCACTTTATTTAAAATGCAGCACTATTTATATTTCCTGAACTTGTATGTAAAGCTTTTCTGCAAACATTGATGGATCCTATTAGATTGGCATTGATATTAATGTACAATTCCATAAATTAGAGGAGTTCACAGGAATTCACATCGGAACCACTTATGGGTATTAAAAGTACTGTACAGTGGTACCTTCGTTTTCGTAGTTAATCAGTTCCCAGAAACGGTACGAAAACCGTAACTCTGAAAACTGAAACGAATTTTCCCATAAGAAATACTGTACAGTAAATTGAATTAATCTGTTCCACACCCCCCAAAAATATTAACTAAAAAGTACATTTTATACAGAATAATACTCTTAGGTACCTTACCTTATGGAGGACTCTTGTTGGCGTATGGAAGACAGTGAGAAGGGTAAGGAGGAGAGGTGTTAGTGTTTAGAAGGGGGAGTCCCCTTCCATTATAACAGCAGTGATGACATTTGTGGGGTACTCTTTTACGTTTTGCAGGCATACCACTAGGACCTGGTTGTGGTTCACTTCTTGCTTGTCTTACTAAGAATCTGTCTATAGACACATTTTTTTCTCTACTTTTTAACACTTGTCTGTAGTGAGACATCACATTGTCTCGCTATGAATGATCTCTTGTTTTTCCGCTATCATCCTCACAACTATTGTCTTAGGTTGAACATTGCCACTGACTTTTTTGGAAGTGTGATTTATAATAATAACTTTTATGTTCAGAAATAAAAAAAAACATAAAAACAATGAAATTCTTCAAAGAATCCAAGCGCGATCATCAGTAGGCAGGAGACACTGGTAAACTGAAATGCCATGCTTGCGGTGGACCAATACGTGTATAAACAAACTACGACCACTGAGGCAAACTAAGACTACCGAATCGAATTTCTCTTAAAAATTTATCATGAGAACCGAAAACTGAGAACCTAGGTTCTACTGCTATTCTCAATATTCACATCTCTTATCTTGTAATGTAATTGTTAACCTGGTACTGTACTCTTTTTGACTAATTACCTCAACATTCAAATGTAAATAAAAATAGCGCTGAGCCTACTACATGAATTTTCCTATTTGCCTAAGTATGCTCCTCAACCGACAGCACTTTTGATCTTGTCAAGTGGTATGGTATAGATATTATGCATTGAAATAGCTTTTGTATTAAACTAATTTTGTAATTACTATAGGCTACTCCCATTCTTATAATAGTTTAGCACCTATTCAGTATTGTAAATTTCAGATTTGACATAAGCGTACTGTTATTTAACTTTTCTGTGGGTACTCATCACTTTGCATTGGAAAAAAGTTCTCAACTGAACCAGACAGCCTGGGTGAACGATAGACAGCGGGTTGCATAAACAAGTTGAAGTTAGTAATGTCACTAGTGGTGTACTCCAGGGCTCTGTTCTGGGGCTTTGATTATTCACAAGTCGTCAACCTAGATGTTTGTTTGAACAGTAATACTGTATCTAGAAAATTTCCAGTTGACATGAAAGTGGGGCAAATGGTGAACTTGAATGACTGTAAAACTCCAGAAAGACCTTGACATACTGTAGAATTGGTCAGAAAGTGACATACAGTTCAACCTAGATACAATACTTGCAAAGTTCTAAATTTGGGAAATGACAGTGGCACCATCTACTAGAGGAATGATGCAAAATTGGGCAAATTGAAAGAAACAAAGAAAGCTGTGCAGCACTATATCAATGTGAGTAACAAAGCAAATGGAATGCTTGGGTTAATGATCAAAAGCATCAGCCATTAATGTACAGACGTGCTCCTGCAATTATATATGCCCTTGGTGAAACCCCATGTGGACTGTACGGTACTTTGTCACCGTATTAGTGAACATGGATACTCTTGAAAAGAGAATGCAAGTTGACCCGACTGATAAGTGGTACTTTATTTGGAATTTCCCTTATTGCTTGATCTGCAATCTTTGGAGGACAGGGTACAGGGAGATATGATAAAGTGGATGAGGGGTACCAGCAGGGAAGATATGGGTTAGATTTTGAAAACTATCTTACCTAACCTAACCTAACCTGTAACAATGGTCAAGCATTGAAAAAATTCAGATTAAGAAAAGATACAAGGAAGTGCTGGTTTGGTAATGAGTGGGGGTGGGTTACCAGCCAATACTCCATGATAAGACACATGGTGAGGGTTGATTGCACCACCCCACCACCCATAATTGGCCACCAGACCCCGCCAAGGTGGCATTCTATTTGCATTTTTTAAGTAACGTTATAATTTCTTGGAGAGGGTTTTCACTCTCTCCTGGGGGTTATTAGTGAAAGTTAGATACTGCTTATTTCGATCAGTATTCAACTGATACTCGATATACTGAGGACTTTCCCATTGGTAGTGTTTACCAAGAATAGCAAGAGTTAATCACTGCCATTAATTATTGTTAAAATGTCACCAGTCTTGCTTTGCTGATGAAAACCTGTAGTTCTTAATAAATATAAAAGGAAATGGTTTTTATTGTACATACCTATTTATGCTAATGAGTGCCTTGATACCTGCTTGATGGGGGTTTTGGGAGTTCTACACCCCAAGCCCAGCCCGAGGCCAGGCTTGACTTGAGAGCTTGGTCCACTAGGCTGTTGCTTGGAGCGGCCCACATAGTTTTCCATTTTCAACATTAGTCTGGGCTAAAATTGGAACACGTTCTCATCTTCTGAGTAATGCAGTTTGCATACTGTACTTTTAGGTAATCACAGCAGTTCATATGCTTTCACTGAATTGGTCTGAACTAAGATCCTATTTTTTGCTTGGAAATTTTGGCAGCCATAATATGTGAACATGGAAGGGTATTTTAAATTAAAAGCTAAAAGTTCATTGGAAAGTGGACACAGTATGGTACAGTATATGTAAAATTATTTGCTTACTTCCTTCAATATTTGCTGGAGGAATTTAAATTCAACTTGTGGAATAACAGGTTAAGTAGGGTGATGGCTATTCAATTTCCTGTCAAACATAATGCAAAAAAGTCAAAGATAATAAAGTGCAAGCACAGTAAAAAGCTCTGTATTGCAGGGGGCACATCCTTGTGCCATTGATTTCTCTCATATTAGATATAGACAAATACAAATCACATCATGTCATCTTTTGCTGATGACAAAAATTGACATGAAAATTACTTGTATAAAAGACAATAAATATATATATACAGGCTGTTAATAAAGTTGTCGATTGGGCAGCTTAAAATAACATGTTTGTGTTAAATTCCAGTTACTTAGGCATGGACAAAATTAAGACTCGTTAAAAATTACAGGGTACAAGACAATTAGATCTACCCATAGTAGGAAAGCAACATGTAAGGGATGTGGGAATAATGATGCCCTAAGTTGACCAGACCACACACTAGAAGTTGAAGGGACGACGACGTTTCGGTCCGTCCTGGACCATTCTCAAGTCCAATGATGCCCTAACATTCAGGGAGCATAATCGAGCAAATCATGTCGGTTAGAAAAATGATACGATAGATTGAGAACTTTTAAATCCAGGCATACCATCACAGTGCTTGTACTATTTAAATCACTTGTGTTGTCACACCTTGAGTACTGTTTGATACTTCTCTTGTAGAGCAAATAAGCATTTAAGGTACACTACCAATACTGTATATCCACTCTTGATGCCATTAGTGGCAGTTTAGTCTTCAGAGCAGAAGAGATTGCTAAAATTGAGGGAATAGGGGAAAATATATACGGCATGCATAGACACGATAAAGCACCTAAATTATTAGGACCATCTCAAAGCTCTCAAAATGTACTCCCTGGAAAGGAGACAAGAGGTGTATCACATAATAAACATGTGGAAAATACTGGAAGGCAAAGTCCCAAATTTGCACAATAAAATAACATACTGGATTGAACAATATGGTAAGAAATGCAGAATAGAGCCAGTGAAAAGTATATTCCATAGGACAATCAGAGAACACTATCAACATAAGAGGTCCTCAGTAGTTCAGAAACATCCCAGCAAGTATAAGAAATAGTGCCAGAACAAAAGTGGAAGTCTTCAAGAAAAAAGTAGATGGTTTCTGAAAGAAGTGCTGGTCAAACCAGAATATGGTGGATATGTAAGCCTGCAAGCTGCTCAAAGCAACAGCCTGTTGGATCATGCACTCTTAAGTCAAACCTGGCCCCAGGCTGGGCTTGGATGTAGGACTTCCAGAACCCTCGCCAGGTAAGATCCAGCTTTAAAATTTTTGTCTGTGCTTTTGTCTGTGTAAAAACGCTTGTCTGTGCCTTTCATATTCCTACCGACATTTATTATAAAACTGGAAAGAATATAAAAGCCATACACTGCAAATAATGGCATTGAGTGGATTTATTGGCAGTGTACCATAAATACTTATTGGTTCTACAAGAGAATATCACACTGAGTGTTGGAAACTGTTTTAAAATGTACTGTACAGTGCACGTCATCTTTCTTGATATGGAAACGTGCATAAATTTTTGTAAGGTGGGTAAATTTTGTGAGTAAGGTGAGTACTTCACCAGGATATACTGGATGTTGAACTTTGTTACCAAGGACAGAACAAGAAGCCAGGCACAAAAATTGCTACATAGTAATCATAGGACAAGATGTCTATTTGTAAATAGTTTAATCTGAAATATAGTTAGTCTTCATTTAGGCATTTACATATAGAAACTTGATATCCTTTGTTATATGTACAGTACTGTACTGTATTCAAATTTACATTTTATAAAAAATATGAAAATTGAGCAGTGTACTGTTTTATTAGTTGTAATTGACTATTACATACATATTAAGATAAAGCACTGGTATGAATTGCTCGATCTATAATTTATTCAAAAGTAGAAAAGTACTAAATTTCCTAACCATAGTAGCCCACATTGTGCTACAAACTCGCTTAGTGTACTGTACTATTTAGAATTATATCTCCATCCATGGCATTTCTCATCACCACCTTTCCCTGTTATATATTCAGTAGTCATTACCTGACTAATTGTGAACTCGGATTACTGTACTGCAGTTTTGGAATGTTTACCAGTACTACAGATACTAGTTTTATTTCTTTTAACATTAACTATTCATCTTGTAACCTAAAATTTCCTACAAATTCTTTCTTGGCTTTAAAACTTTTCTATAATGCAATGTGAATTAGTAGTTTTATGTCTAGTGCCAATTACCAAAACCTGTAGTATCACAATTCATTGTATAATCATGTATATAAATAATATAACTTGGTGGTATTCAGACACGATTTGAAATTATTTTAATTTTAACCTCGGTTTATATTGAAGCATACTTTGTACATTGTAAACATTGGGTATAACAGCTTAATTAAGGACAGAGCTTAGTGATAAAAGATTCGCTTTCTAAAGTGATCTCTGGGTAAACCCAGTCATGAGCATATTGCTTTGAAGTATTGTTGAAGGTTTTCTGTTTTCAAGCCGCTTTAATAATACACTATTCTGTGAGGTTATCAGTCATTGTGGTCTGTTAGTGTGTTCATTGCACACCAGCTTGTGTGGAAATCTTTGTGGCCTTGATGTGAACACATACAGCTGCCTCATCTTGCATTTATACTGCACAAGCTGGAAGCATTGTCATTTCCTAAGCCACTAGGTATGCTAGCAATTGAGGAGGAATACAGATAGGGTAATTACTCTATAAAAGTATTAAAACTTTTAGCATCTTTAGCAGATTAGTCATAAGTGGTTGACCTTTCTGCTAATTAAATCTGAATAGGTACAATACTGTAATTATCTAGAGCAATGAATTTTTTTTATAAATTTACAAGTTGCTTATTAATTTTCAAGGCAAATTGACTTCTGGTGTTAAGTACTGTAGAATGTTTAAGCTCAATGTATTGTTTCAACAAGTTAAACTTCAGTAGGACCACAGCAAGTTGAAGAGTTGGTAGTGAGACTTAATGTTGACCAGACCACACACCAGAAGGTGAAGGGACGACGACGTTTCGGTCCGTCCTGGACCATTCTCAAGTAGATTGTGAATTTCGACGAAACGTCATCGTCCCTTCACCTTCTAGTGTGTGGTCTGGTCAACATATTTTAGCCACGTTATTGTGACTCATTGCCTGCATGAGACTTAATGGTTGTAGAAATGAAAGTAAGCAAGCAGGCTAGGTTAGTCTGTCATGAAACCTGTTTCTACAACTTTTTTCAGTTATTCTAATTTATTTAAATGATTACATGATTTAATGTTGATTTATAACTACTGGCAGTTCAGTACTGTGCAATACTTGTATATCCCTTCTCACTCAAACTGATCAGCACAGTGACAGCTTAATTTTGTATATGGTCTGCATTAATTCACGTTGGTCTAAATAGATGGGCACTTCGTTCACTCCATCTGCAAATTTCCAGTTTTGTTGTATTCCTTCAAAGTGTTGTGTAGTCAGTATGTTGGAGTCGGTGTAAAATTTGTTTGGGGAAAAATTAGTTTAACTGTTTGTCATTCTACTGAAGCTGTGCCTCTTAGCAAAAATGTTAGTATTTCATTTTGAGAGAAATTACCTTTAACATTGCAATAAACACACCTTTGTCATAAAAAATTTGCTATTTTAATTGTTAGTGTGACTACAGTATATCTAACAATGTTAATATTAAAATCTGTGCACAAGACCATGATAGAAAAATCCTTAAGTTAGAGAAAATGTAGGGTGAGATAATGTGACATTGTCCCCAGACACACCCAGAGCCTGTCTCATAATGGTGTTAAGTGTTAGTAGGTGGTGGCATGTCAATTGAGTATGCAACCTTGAGGCGTGTTAAGGTGGGTGGCTATGGTGATAAATGGGTTTGGTGATAAGATGGAGAGGTGTACAAAACATTGTGTGAAAAAGGTCTTGTGGGTGTAGCAAATCTTCCAGATACATGAAAGGTTAAAAATACCCAGATGAAGAGCTTCTTTTACAGGAATTTTTTTTTTAATAATTCTGCTCAGGTTTCAGAAGAAAATACTATACAGTATAGCTTTTGGGGAGTTGAGTAACCTTTATAATTTGTATAGAATTTTGTGACTGAATATTGTAGTAAATTATTAGTTGTGGCTACAGTATTTAGTTGTTCTCCCTCCCTCTCTCCTTTCCTTCCCACTATTTTTCCATACCCTTCCTCTTTTCTTCTGTTCCCTCCCTGCCCTATTCTGTGCCCTCCCTCGCATCGTAATAAAAATATTATCCACTAACCTGATGTTTTGTACTATAATACTCTCTCTCTCTTACCCCCCCCCCCCCCCCCCCCTCCCTGATATCCTGTATCCAACCTCTACATGTAACACCACCTTACAGTGAAAGGAATGAGTGGAGATTGTTCCCGGATTACCGTGAGGGCAGTGGAGTGTAAAGCCCCTCTTTTGGCCAGAGGATATGAGGCAGACTAAGTGTGTGTTTCATCCTTTAGGGATAAGCCCTGTTCTAAAGCTGGTGTATCAAGTGTTGGGGTCTTGTATTCTTATTAATGGAAAAGTAGCAAGTAATTGAGATTGTGATGCAAGGAAACATAGCACGAGGTGAGGGTTGGTGGTGCTTTGTGTGTATGAAAGCCAGCATATGTCTCATCAGTGGGCACAACCTGCTGTGAAATTTGTATATTGACAGTAATTCAATTCTCTTTGGGAACGACCATAGATCCAAAGTAGATGTAATTCAGTGAGTGCATTCCTAAACCAAGGTGCTCTTAATTTTTAATGACTATCACTACTAAAACTTGCCCAGCACACCTTGCAACCAATGCTGGTGTTGGTTAGTCCTGGTCAGGGAACGATTAATGCACCTGATCCTTAACTGCTGACTCCTCACCCAGCAGTATTTAGCACTCTGGTTGTGAACTGATTGGCAGATCGTGTTTAGTAAAAACTAATTGGGCAATGCCAAAGATGAGCTGTTGGAAAAGATCTCTTAAACCTACTAACTAGTGTAGTCAGAGAAGTTATTGGCTCCTCGTCCCTCCTGCATTAAAAAATAAAAATAACGGAATGGAGTCAAGAGATTCTCTAATTTATGTAGCCTAAAGAAGCCCAAATATTAGAAGTATTTCCATCGTTTGTTATGAATACAGTACTATTTTAGTAAGTTAACATACTGTACTAGTATCTAAGGTAACGGCTGAATCCTAGAATATATCTAGAAGAATAACAGCTGGATCCTGGAATAGTGATGGTGTGCTGACAGTCGGAGCCCGGAACGTATCAAGAATGATGCATGAATTATCCATAAAATTTAGCACTCGGAAGAACTAGAAAATGTCAAGAAGCCTAAAAATGAATGTAGACTGTAACTGCTTTTTAACGTTGTCAGCACTTGTGCCCTTAACCAGGTAACAAAATATCGGTTGTTAAATGAGATGAATGACTTGTAGGTAGCTACAGTTGTGCATATCCTTGTTGAATGTCCTGATTTCCAGGACGAGCGTGTCTTGCTTTCCGACCGTCCCTCGCGGTTACTTGTCCCTCGATAGAATTCTAGGTGAATCGGATACTTTTGATATCGTTCGCCTTATGCTTTCTTGTTCTCGTATTGGCATTCTTGGTGATATTTAGCGCCCTCTGATTATTTCGCACTTTGATGGTGCTACATAGCCTTCCCGGTTTGGTGCCTTATTTTGATAATTACCTTACCTTGTAGGTAGCTAGGTGTTAAATTGTCATCCGCACTTCCGTGGAAATAAAAGCTCCATTCACCTACAGCCCATCGACTGGGCCATGTCACCGACAAAGCCCAGTCGATAGAGCTTCGGCCTCCCATGCGTGGGGTCCACGGTTCGAGACCCATACAGCCCAGGTGAATGGAACTAGGCATTATCTTGGTACTGTTGAGCCACAAAGTCTTGTATCCTCTGGATTGATTACTTGTTAATAAATGAAGCAGAGATTTTACCCTAAAGGTAATGTTTGGTGCCAGCGACTTGGTATACAAAATTATTTCTCAACCAATTATTAAATCAGATAAACCCTTTCGCTTCTGATTCCCTCTCCGATGCACTCCCAACTCTACAGATCATCCGATAGAGCACACTCATGCCCGTCATCTTGCCTTTCTGCGTGGGGCTAACAAATTGCCTCTAGTTTCGCGGTAAGGGTCAAGACCTCGTAAGAGGTTCTGCCAGTATTGCTGTTTTTGTTATAGATTCAGCTACTCGGAACAAGTTCCAAGTAGCAGGAGCTATGGTGAGCCCGTAGTGGACTTACCTGGCACAGAAGCGGGGCAGTAACTTCAGTATTGCTGCGAGGGACTGCTGCTTTATATTAAAGATCACCTGGAGGGTGGGAGGCAGCGCGCGCTGTGTTTGTTTACCTGAGCAACTCTCGCTTGTTTGGATCTCCCTGATTGCCTCGGCCGCTCTACCTGCTTCCCTTAGGATTCCACCTCGCCCCACCCTTTACCATCAACCACCACCCATCCCCACCTACCCATCCCATTCCATGGCAACACACCACCCAGCTCCAGACGCCAGGTCGGAGGCGCATGTTTTTTTTTGTTTTAGTTCATTTATTATGCGCCCATAACCATCCGGTGAGTAGTAGTGCGAAAAGTATGAGGCACATAATGGGCTCAGGAATTTAACTCCAATATTCGTTTAACAGAATTGATGAAGTTGGGTAAACTTTTAACATAGGCATCTACAGTCAATTCAGTTTTGAATAGTTTAGCTTAGTTTTCCGGAAAGTTAAGTCACTTAATAGGTTCAGAAACAGAGCTGAATAGTCTAAGAGTTGGCTCTATATTCTAAGCAATATATAAATATGTGGTGTACTAGTTAGGGGTTTTATTGGCTTTAATTTGTGATGGTTACAAGAGTAGACATCTAGGTACAGTACTGTAGCTAACATTACGGTACATGTCCATGAGATTGGCAAGTAAGAAACTTTCCGGCAGTGCAAGCTTAGTGTGTGAAATGCTTGTGTGTTTTAAAGAAACGAACAATGTTGGGATGGTGAAGCTGGGGGCGCAGCATTCGTATACATGCGTGCACTCGAACATTGCATGAATTTATAGCGTTCGTGTACAGTGGAAGTGCAGTACTCCTGGTAGCATTAGTCTAGCAAGATAATGAGATTATGCTTATCTGATAGCACTGTTCATGGCCTACATCACTCTCTCAATTTCCACCTTTCTGCACCCCCACCTCGTCATTCAATAAGTACATTCTTCCTGCCCCTCTTGGATACGTTTTATGGTCCTGCTCTGTAGTGTTATTAAAAGATGTGCTCCTAATAATGTTGCTCCAGGTGTGTGTGTGCTTGTTAACCTTACTTTGTATTCCTCCATTACTAACGAAGTTTAAATTGATTACTAATAATTGGGTTAAGAACTACAATAAATGTGTTACTTAAATTGAAAGTAAGCTAACGAAGAAAATGGATGGGGAAATCTAAAATAGAAATTGTCGAAGGGTGGGTCTCTTCGGGAAGACATTGTTTACCGTCTTGTGGAAACTGGTTGTTGACGTCCTATGTATATGGGAAGGGAGGGGGGGGAGGGTAATGTGGTGTGTTGACGTCTGTGTACATGGGAGGGGGTGTGGGGTGTGTTGACGTCTGTGTACATGGGAGGGAGTGTGGGGTGTGTTGACGTCTGTGTACATGGGAGGGAGTGTGGGTGTGTTGACGTCTGTGTACATGGGAGGGAGTGTGGGGTGTGTTGACGTCTGTGTACATGGGAGGGAGTGTGGATGTGTTGCCGTCTGTGTACATGGGAGGGAGTGTGGGTGTGTTGACGTCTGTGTACATGGGAGGGAGTGTGGGGTGTGTTGACGTCTGTGTACATGGGAGGGAGTGTGGGTGTGTTGACGTCTGTGTACATGGGAGGGGGTGTGTTGACGTCTGTGTACATGGGAGGGAGTGTGGATGTGTTGCCGTCTGTGTACATGGGAGGGAGTGTGGGTGTGTTGACGTCTGTGTACATGGGAGGGAGTGTGGATGTGTTGACGTCTGTGTACATGGGAGGGAGTGTGGGTGTGTTGACGTCTGTGTACATGGGAGGGAGTGTGGGTGTGTTGACGTCTGTGTACATGGGAGGGAGTGTGGGGTGTGTTGACGTCTGTGTACATGGGAGGGAGTGTGGGTGTGTTGACGTCTGTGTACATGGGAGGGGGAGTGGATGTGTTGACGTCTGTGTACATGGGAGGGAGTGTGGGTGTGTTGACGTCTGTGTACATGGGAGGGAGTGTGGGTGTGTTGACGTCTGTGTACATGGGAGGGGGAGTGGATGTGTTGACGTCTGTGTACATGGGAGGGAGTGTGGGTGTGTTGACGTCTGTGTACATGGGAGGGAGTGTGGGGTGTGTTGACGTCTGTGTACATGGGAGGGAGTGTGGGTGTGTTGACGTCTGTGTACATGGGAGGGAGTGTGGGTGTGTTGACGTCTGTGTACATGGGAGGGAGTGTGGGGTGTGTTGACGTCTGTGTACATGGGAGGGAGTGTGGGTGTGTTGACGTCTGTGTACATGGGAGGGAGTGTGGGGTGTGTTGACGTCTGTGTACATGGGAGGGAGTGTGGGGTGTGTTGACGTCTGTGTACATGGGAGGGAGTGTGGGTGTGTTGACGTCTGTGTACATGGGAGGGAGTGTGGGTGTGTTGACGTCTGTGTACATCGGAGGGAGTGTGGGTGTGTTGACGTCTGTGTACATGGGAGGGAGTGTGGGTGTGTTGACGTCTGTGTACATGGGAGGGAGTGTGGGTGTGTTGACGTCTGTGTACATGGGAGGGAGTGTGGGTGTGTTGACGTCTGTGTACATGGGAGGGAGTGTGGGTGTGTTGACGTCTGTGTACATGGGAGGGAGTGTGGGTGTGTTGACGTCTGTGTACATCGGAGGGAGTGTGGGTGTGTTGACGTCTGTGTACATGGGAGGGAGTGTGGGTGTGTTGACGTCTGTGTACATGGGAGGGAGTGTGGGTGTGTTGACGTCTGTGTACATGGGAGGGAGTGTGGGTGTGTTGACGTCTGTGTACATGGGAGGGAGTGTGGGTGTGTTGACGTCTGTGTACATCGGAGGGAGTGTGGGTGTGTTGACGTCTGTGTACATGGGAGGGAGTGTGGGTGTGTTGACGTCTGTGTACATGGGAGGGAGTGTGGGTGTGTTGACGTCTGTGTACATGGGAGGGAGTGTGGGTGTGTTGACGTCTGTGTACATGGGTTATGTTATTTACTTAAATTTGCGGTGGCTTTAGGCACTTAACTGACAAAATATTCAAGCAGTTATTTTATAATTATATAATATAACGGATTATAATTTATTAAAACTATATCATTGAAGAAAGTAATGTATAAAAATATTACGTTCATAATGCAATCATTAAACTAATCGCTGTAATGCGACTATTATGATAACTACATTTCAACTATTGATATTATATTAGAATAGCAAATACAATACAATAAAAGAAAAATTGAAGATTTTATCAACGTCGCATTGAAAATGCGACCACTCCCGTCAGCACAGTCGCATTATAAACACAGTCGCAATAACTGCAGTGCAAGCATTTGCTTCTCACAATTACAGTACGGAGTTTATGCATATTTAAAGAACTAAAATACATGTAATACTGAAGCAGTGCTGATAAACCCTTTCGTTTCACACACCCTCCACAACGTGTGAATACACTCTGGATAAGCGACTTCCAGAGTGCGAACCTTGTGTTTACACTCTACCTTCGTTCACTAGCACAAGTTGGGTGAGGTTAACAGCTGTGTGATCACGGTAGATGTCGACACTCCCGAGACGACAGTTGGAAGTTTTTGCGCGTGTCTACGCCTGTCTGTCTCCTGTCCGTGTTAGACCCCCCTTCACATCTCTTCACAGCTATAACAACACAGGAGGAAAAGGACTCGGCAGGCGGTAACTAGGCCAGTCAGTAGCCTGATGTTTGTTTACATAGTTCCCTGCGAGGCATGCATATATATATATATTAATTATTTTATTATAATTCCTTCTGAAGATATACGAAAGTACCTAAGGAAATTCCTGTTTCAATTCTTCCTCCGTGGTCTGACACTCACTTTTTCCTCACGTGTTAATTTTCGTAATTTAAACATGTATATAATATATAGCGAGGCGTAAGGGCAGCCAGCGACGGTGGTGGTAGTAGTAGCAGCAGCAGTATTAACTGGGGAGGCGTGGTGAGCACCGTGGCTGGAACAGGACTCTGTGTGTGTGTTGCACAGTTGCGACACTCGTCGCCCTAATGAAGTTGTCGCTAATGACCACTTACTCTGCTGTTATTCTCGCCAGGGTGGCAGCTGGTGGTAGTGAGGGGGGGGGATCCCAAGTGGTGGAGGACAGAGAGGATCTGTGATGGTGAACCAGGTTGACTCTGGTGGTTGTCACTGTTAGTGGGGCAGTGGTGCGGATGATTGTGGGTGTAGTGTGGATGGCTATGGTAGCTTGGGGTTTATGGGTTAACATTGTGGGAGTGGCGTGGTGGTGAGTGCTCGTTCAAGGGGTTATAATTGCTGCCACCACAGGTTGTGCTTGGTGGTGGAGATAATTCAGCATACAGATGGGAGATACTGGCGATAGACCCAAGTAGTTTTGTTCGTGAACAAATTGAGTGAGGGGAGGGGGACTGAATCTGGGAAGAGGACGACGTAATGAATGGCGTAGCGTGAGGAAGATGGGAGGCTTCAAGGTGGAGAGGTAACCAGGAAACATTTTGGTGGAGACGAGTTAAGTAGAGGGAATGTTGGGAGGGTAGGGTGGAACAGGTGAGTATGAGGAGAGGGGTGGTCAGTGAGGCTGATAGGAGGGTGGGGTGGGGTCGTGAGTCGTGCTTCCCGTCTGGTGAATCATGTGGCCTGGACGCAGGTGGCGAAGGCTCCACACCCACCGCGGATCACCTCCCAAATTGGTGGGTTCCTCCCTCTCTTCACCTCGCCTGTGTCTCCGTATTTTCATTGTTTTATCTTGCCTCCAATAATTTAGTTGGGGTCCTGCAACGCAGTGGTCAGCTCACAGCCAGGTGGGGGGTTGCATTCTGGCAAAGGCCTAGGGGGAGACCGCAATGAGCTTAATTGGCATCCTGCCCTCCGGTAATGATGAAACAAAGTATTGCCCTCCCATTTCCCCTCCCGCCATTCCCTGCCCCTCCTCCCATTCCCTGCCCCCCATCCCTCATTCCCTGCCCTCCCCCCCCATTCCCTGCCCCTCCCCCCCTAGATGTGACTGTTGGTCACGGTGTGGTCAGCTCGCCCCGCCTCTATAAATCATTGGTGGTGATGGGTGGAAGCGCGAGCAAGTTTACTCCTCGCTCCATTCCCAGTCAGTTGACTAAACTGCATTTTGTGTGTTACAGTCGGGTGGGGGTGTTAAGAGGCAGCGACGAGGGAAAGGTAAAGATGAGATAACTGGCGTGGGAAGAAGCAGCGGGAGATGACACATCTTCATAATAGCCAGTTTCGTTGTAGTGTAATAGGCACATGTAGGCCTACTATCGCCTTGGGCATGTTTGTAATATGACAGTAAGATACCGGTTAACATGTCTTCACCGGCTCAATGCTTGAGGCGTGGGTTCAGTACCTGAACCTCAAACACCAAGCAGGATCGGAGGAATAAAGCAGTTGAGGTATGTATAGTATATCGCCCATGAGAGCCTCTTTGATCTCACATTACCTGTAATCAGTTTAGTAACATCAGTAAACATGAGGAAATAGGTAGTCACCAGTTGCTGCTAAAGCTGTTGGTAAACTAGTGACAACAATGGTATGTAGTGTTAGGTAACAGCACTGAGAGGATAGCCACCAGAAGCACCAGGTTGGTCAGCTGTAGAGGAAAGGCCGGATGGTTTATGTGAAGCCCTCATCTCGTAAATGAGTAGCAGCAGCTTGATCATTACACGAGTAATAAGCTCGCGGAACAACTGTCAAGAAACATTGCCAGTCGGAACAGTCACCCACCAGCAGCAGCAGCAGATGACGCGAGAAAGGGTGTCATGTAACACCAGTAGACAGGGCAATGACAAGAGGAAGAGCAGCGCACCGTGTAATGTTGTTCCCTGTGAGGCATCGATCCAGGCGGGCGTGTGCTTCTGGGCTTCCTGTGCTGGGGCAGGGGTGGGGCGGCACAGCTCCCTCTGGCCCTGTGCCGGGGCAGAGGATGGGGGGCACTGCTCCATCTGGCCCTGTGCCGAGGAAGGAGATGGCCCTGTGCTTTCCCCTGGTCTAGCTTGGGGCTGTTACCTGGCACTAACAATACCTGTACCCTGATAGCCTCTTTGGGTTTTAAGCTCTACCCAAAATTTGCTAGTGCAGGCTACTGCTCACGTTGTCATGTATGACTAACCACTATGTGATGATGTTTTAGCATCACGGAGCTAATTCTTGACACACTACGATCCTCCATATAGTCTAGGGTAGCTGTACAAATGAACATGTACTCAAATGTGTTAATGAAAATAGCTCATTATCAGCTGGTATCTCATAGGGAAGTTGCTTAGGCTACAGCAATGTCAAAGTTCTTGGAAGTTGTTATTAAGTCACCAGAGTTATCAACTGGGAAAAGCCTGCTATGTGCATATACGTTTTTGAATCTTATTTAAATATCCGCATAAAAAGTACTTGGCATGACGTTTAAGTTCGATAAGCGCGATGAATCTGTTAGATGTAGTGTAGTAAAAAATACAAATAATTTTACACGATAACGGTGCTCCGGTGTTAAAAGCAGAGAAGCATGAAAGAGAGTTGGTTTGTTTGGCAAGGCGGTTAAAAGGATCTCTCTCGCCCATTTTAAAGTCATATTTTTCCTCTAAACAAATAATAGTTGTTCTAGTTCAAGAGGTGTTGGTTGTGTGGGATCGCAGCACACATTGTTAATGTGTGTGTCTCATGACAGTTGTTGTTTGAGCTGTATACCTCCCCCACACATACTTTTGTCTAGTGTCATACTTAAGCCGCGAGAGAGAACGGTGGATAGTACATTTTATTTAACAATGTTTCTAAAATGCCTTGTAATGTTTACAGTGGCTGTGCGAGCACATTTTCCTCCCTCCGTGAGACTACGGAGATCTGGTTTTTAAGAGCTTTAGTAACACTATGCATTAACCGTGCGTAATGTTTAACTTATTCACCAATATTAAACTAACCAGTCTTAAATTCAGACAAGGTCCGTGCCTTTATCCCCGGTTATCACACAATGCAAATTGCTGGGATCTTAGAGGATATAAAGTATGCGTGTGGAGGCGTTGTTCAGTGACGCGGAGGGCACGGCCTGTACGGCGAGGGGGGCACGGCTCGTACGGCGAGGGGGGTGGGGGGCACGGCCCCGTACGGCGAGGATGGCCACGGCGAGTTTGAGACATTTTATCGCGCATCCTGTTTGGTGGTGTCCGGTCCCTGGCAGCATCACTTGGTGGGAAAGTCCTCCTCTCAAACATGACCGTCTGGTCTCAACCTTGTACTGTTCGTCTAGTACTCTAGTACACTGGTAATCTTGGGGATGCTGTGGGGGGGGGGGGGTTACTTTGCAACTAGGGGCCGTGAAAGGTCTCTAAAGAGTCCTACGTTGGTGCCTCGTATGTGATCACGAGGTTGCTGGTTGCAACCTCTGTATGTGGTTGCTGGTTGGATGCGGTAGCTTGGCCATTGACTAAAGAATGAATTGAGCGATCGGGTTGTGTGGGGGGGGGGTCTTAACTAAAAATGTTAATAAACAATATGAAAATGAAAGATTCGAACATCATCTTTATGAACGATCTCTAAACACCTGACGACATCACTGATAACAAGAACACTCCAGATTTTGAAAGGTAAATTGACAACGTACCCAAGCACTCAGCACCGACCCAGTCACTCATGGAATCCCATAACTGTAACTGCTAGATGAGTCTGGCTCCCTGGTTCTTTGAAAAATGTTAGGTAAAGTTACCGCTAGTGTCAAAGAAATGAATTGCATTCTAAATATGTGTGTTCTCTATTTTCTAAGAGTATAATCTCTTATATCTTACCAACACCTGAGCAAATCTATGCAGGAGGCGAAGTAGGCAAGTTGAATTTAGTTGTTAACAGGAAGAAAGTTAAGCAGATAGGAAAGTTAAAGCCAATCACAAGTCCCCAGGACTAGACGAAGATTTTGCTGGGATCCTAAAAGAATGTAAAGAGAGAAGCGTGTCTTCCATTAATATATTTACCAAGTCATTACTGGCCAGCAAAGTAGTGATTTGAGTATCTGGTCAGAAATACAGTAATGATTAAATCACTCATTTGCTGGACAGCAATGATTAAATCATTATTGTCCAGCAAAGTAATGTAAGAGTTGCAAATGTGCTAATTTAAGAAGTGACATAGATCTCTTGCGTCAAATTATCGGCTAAATTAGCTTAAACTTTTATTGTGGGGAAAATGGCTTGAATCGATAATTACAAAAGCCATTAGTTTAGATTTTAAGGAAACAGATAAAGGATTCATAACATGGTTTTACAAAGGACCGCACTTAACTAATTTTTTTTAGCATTTTCGAGGCAGTTGATAGTGAATAGGATTGTCGTTGTGTACAGCAAACAACAAAACTTTACTACAGCAAAACTTTTGATACTGTGACTCGTGGATATACCGATTACAAATGTAGAGGCTCGTGAAATTTTTTTCAGAGATGAAGACGAATGATTTTCGAATGATTTAATTCCTGGGAATAATCCCAGGAATTAAATCTTTCATACGAAGATATTAAAAAAAATAATTTACATTCTCTAATAAGGCGAATAGTTAGGGGGATGATATGACTTTGTTGTATTATTTTATCCAATGAATACTTAAAAGGATATATTAATTAATAAGGTGTTGAATATTTCGACACAAGGTGGAACACGAAGGACTTGATATGGATTGAATAAGTTTAGATTTAGGAAAGACCTGAAGAAAATATTAGTTCGTAAATAGTGGATGATTTATGGACCAAATTACCGTATAACGTAATGGATGTGGGCTCACCTGATTGTATTGAGCGACAGGTTAGACACATGTTCAGGTGGATATAATCAATAGGAACTGCCTCGTATGGGACAATAGGCCTCTTGCAGTTAACAATTCTTATGTTGTTGTACGTCCCCGTACACTCGAGCTTACAAGTGCCTCATTCCTTGACGTGGTATTTTGATACGAAAATTGCGTTTTCTTTCATGAGGATGCGGAAGTGAAGGGGAAAATGGTAGTCGGTCAGCCGCGCTCCGTCACACTTGGCGCTTTCCTCCCTAAACTCCCGTCACCCCTTGCCTACTCCCACCCCCCAAGTACCATCGCCCCTTGCCTACTCCCACCCCCCAAGTACCATCGCCCCTTGCCTACTCCCACCCCCCAAGTACCATCGCCCCTTGCCTACTCCCACCCCCCAAGTACCATCGCCCCTTGCCTACTCCCACCCCCCAAGTACCATCGCCCCTTGCCTACTCCCACCCCCCAAGTACCATCGCCCCTTGCCTACTCCCACCCCCCAAGTACCATCGCCCCTTGCCTACTCCCACCCCCCAAGTACCATCGCCCCTTGCCTACTCCCACCCCCCAAGTACCATCGCCCCTTGCCTACTCCCACCCCCTAAGTACCATCCATCGCCCCTTGCCTACTCCCACCCCCCAAGTACCATCGCCCCTTGCCTACTCCCACCCCCTAAGTACCATCGCCCCTTGCCTCCCCCCCCCCCCCTCGGCCTCCAGTCCCGTCACACCTCTACAAACAAAACAAAAAACATAATCACAAGCAAGAGAAAATGAAAAACTGCAAATTAATGGTGAAACACTCGAGTACCTAACGGTACCTTGGCGTCACTGTCGGCTCTAACAGGGAAAAGAAAGAGGATCTCAACCACCTCATAGTGACATGTAAAAGTCGACTCGGGGAACTGAAAGCTATGACCTGGAATGGGAATGGAGCCTCTGTTGCCGTGCTTAAAATGATATACACAGCCTATGTGCGCTCCGTCATAGACTATGCCGCACCAGTTTTATGCACCTACTACCAAAGTGATATGAAAAGGCTTGAGTGCATACAAAATGAGTGACTGGCAAACATTCTTGGAGTCCCAAGAACTGCCAGAACATCTAATCTACGAGAGGAGTTCTCTCTCTCTCCTCAGTGTTAAAAGCAGAATCAGGTAACTGAATGCTAAGCTTGCAAGTAAGATAGCCAGACTCCCAATTACAATATTGCCAAGAAAAAAACAGTTCTGTGCTACTTACAGGAGGAAACAGGAAAAGCAAAAAAATAGCAACACCGGTCAGTCTGCTACCTTGAAGAACTTCACCTGTTTGAGCAAGCCAGTGAGCTCCTGCCTGTAGAGAGGTTACCCCCATCCCCTGGGATGATGAAGCATGTAGGATTATCAACAACGAGATGACAATGTAAAAAAAATTCAACATACCACAAGAAATGAGGCACAAGTATCTTGAGGAAATTTATAAAGATGCCGGGAATGAATTAGATCAAATCTAGTCATCTAATCCTACCAATGGCAGGGCTGGTGCAGCATACACTGTAATTAGGACTAATTCCTTTCAAAACGTAAGTGAAGAAAAAACACGTTTTGAGAACTTTGCATCTTCAACGCAAGCAGAACTAAGTGCCATTGTTATGGCGTTAAAATTTATTGAATGAAACACTAACGGAGCAGTGATCTGCTCTGATTCAAAAGCAGCATTACAAAGCCTTTAATAAAAATCTGGCAGAAAACCTTGCGATAGTCGTTAAAATAAAGCTAACCTATTTCCTAGAGGTAACCTAGAGCTAATAGGTTACTAACCAATCTGGAAAGAGTCGTCAAATTTCTGTGAATCCCCTCCCATGTTGGAATATGTGGGAATGAACGAGCAGATGTGCTGGCTGCTGAAGGCGCCATATGGAATACTTCATACCCAAGACTCTTCTACAAATTAGAGGTATTATCAGGCAACATCGACGCGACAAGGCAAGTGAGGAAAGGAGGATAGAACAACAAATCAGTGAATCTGTACGCTGGTACAATGCGGTTGCAGCTGGCAATCCTAATCATTATAGACGAAGAGGTCTTGGCCGCGGGAGAGAATCAGTAATAACAAGAATTCGTCTTGGATACAAATATCCATGAAGATTCTGGATGGAAAAAAACCAGCTGAGCAGCGGAGTTGCAGAATCTGCAGTGAGCGTGACGGACTCCCCCTTGACCACTACCTGAGAGAATGTGAACATCTAAGAGACATTAGAAAAGTGTGTGTAGACCCCATTGTTTAAATAAATACCGTCAAATATAAATGCTGTTCTCAAAAGAATTCCCCCATTTTGCCCATGCAAGATAACGTAAACATTTAAGGGTTGACAAATGTTAATCTTGATTTGATAGTCTCTTCACTTGACAGTTAAGCAAGTCCCAGCTGTGTCTGGGTACAAGTGACAGGATGAACAACCCAGCGGGTTTTCTTCCTATTGGGGAGTGTTGTACATGCTGCTATGGCGGTGTGTCTATTCATAAGATGAGTGGTGCTACCCAATAAACTCGCCACTCGGGACAATACTTAACCTTGCCTTTCCACCCCCCTGACCTGCATGAAGGGGGAATTCATGCAGGTCGGCGTTCAATCCCCGACCGTCCAAGTGGTTGGGTACCGTTCCTTCCCACCCCCGTCCCATCCCAAATCATTACCCTAGATTGATTGATTGATGAAGATTAAGCCACCGAAAAGGTGGCACGGGCATGAATAGCCCGTAAGTGGTGGCCCTTTTGAGCCATTGCCAGTATCAAGAGCTGATACTGGAGATCTGTGGAGGTGCGACTTCACCCTGCGTGACGGGAGATGTCTCCCGTGTCATTATTCTTCCCAGTGCTATATAGTCGTAATGGCTTTGCGCTTTCCCTTGATAATTCTCTTTCCCCCTCCAATCCCGTCACACCTTGCCCCTCTCCCAGTCTAATTACCTCTAGGACCAGTCAGGTGGTCTACCTCAGAACACTTTTCCTTTTATGCAGACGATGACTCGCAATAACATGACTTTTGCTTTTAATGATTCGAGGCCTCCATGCACCTCTTAATATATATATATGTGGTGCACAATTTTTAGAATAACGTGATTTCCGGATTCCCTAAAGCGGTCCTCAGGTTAGCCAACCTTTGATACGACATCCCAAGCTTGTGTGTAAAGTGTAAATTCACCCCCCCCCCCTCCACAATAATTTAGATTTTTTTCAGGTTTATGGATTTTTGTGCGCGCGTGCACTCGCCTAGTTCTGCTTGCAGGGGTTGAGCTCTGGCTCTTTGGTCCCGCCTCTTAACTGTCAATCAACTGATATACAGGTTCCTGAGCTTGCTTGATGGCGTTCTGGGAGTTCTACTCCCCAAGCCCGGCCCGTGGCCAGGCTTGACTTGAGAGTTTGGTCCACAAGGCTGCTGCTTGGAGCGGCCCACAGGTCCTCATATCCATCATAGCCCGGTTGGTCCGGCACTCCTTGGAGAAAAATTATCTAGTTTTCTCTTGAAGATGTCCACGGTTATTCCGGCAATATTTTTTATCCTCGCTGGGAGGGTGTTGAACAACCGTGAATTGAAATAAGTTTATTGAGGTAAAATACACACAAAGGGATGAGGTAGCTCAAGCTATTCTCACCCCGTTCAGTACATAGTGTTAATACATACATACACACACATCACAAACAATAAACATATTACCAAACATTCTGAGAGATAAACATATACATTTCCTGAACAACCGTGGACCTCTGATGTTTATAGTGTGTTCTGATTGTGCCTATGGCACCCCTGCTCTTCACTGGCTCTCTTCTGCATTTTCTTCCATATCGTTCACTCCAGTACAGTATGTTGTTATTTTACTGTTTAGATTTGGGACCTGGCCCTCCAGTATTTTTCACGTGTATATTATTAGATATATCTTCCGTATCTTTTTTAGTGAGTACATTTGTAGAGCTTTGAGACGATCCCAATAATTTAGATGCTTTAGAGCCTATTAGGCTCTATCATGTCTACTCTTGAAACTGTGTATAGTCTGCCTCCACCACATCACTTCCTAAAACATTCCATTTGTCAACTACTGACACTAACCAAAAGAATTATAATGTCTGGCTCATTTGGGCACTCATTTTCCACCTGTGTCCCCTAGTGTGTGTGCCCCTTGTGTTAAATAGTCTGTCTTTATCTACCTTATCAATTCCTTTGGGAATCATGTATGTGGTGATCATGTCCCTCATAACTCTTGTCTTCCAGCGACGCGAGGTTTAATTCCCGTAGTCTCTCCTCGTAGCTCATACCCCTCAGTTCGGGCACTAGTCTGGTGGCAAACCTTTGAACCTTCTCCAGTTTAGTCTTATGTTTGACTAGATATGGACTCCATGCTGGAGCTGCATACTCCAGGATTGGTTGGTCTGTCATAAGAGGTATACAAATTTCTGAATGATTCCTTACACAAGTTTTTAAAGGCCGTTCTTGTGTACTTACCTAGTTGTGCATGCGGGGATTTAAACCTTACAAACCAAGTGCCTGTGACCTTGTGTTAACCACTTGTCTGATGCTTGAGATGGGTTACTTACCAATCCCTAAGCTGGGCCCTCGCCCACAGCACATTCAGGAGTGTGGACAACGACAGAAGCAAGATGGCTGGTGGAAATATTAAAATGCTGTCCCTACTCTCTCTCCTCTCTCTCTCTCTCTCTCTCTCTCTCTCTCATCCCCTCTTTAGTTTCGCAAGCCTTGCTTCTCCTCTGTTCATAATAGCCACCTGTCATCCTCACATTCCTCACTGTGATCTCGGCCGTCTCATTCCTCGCGAGAAACGTGATTAACCACGTAGAACCTTACGGGTGGATTGCGCGCGTTATCTACAGGCTTAACGGCCTTATCTCCAGGTGCTGGATGCGACAGCTACGTCCGTCCGCCGATGATGTCACAGCTTTGGTATTGTCAGTTGTGGTGATGTCCGGTACGAGGAAGGGGGGGGGGGGAGGATGCAGGTAGAAATGGGTGGGCGTCAGTTAATAGCAAAGGTGGGGGGAAGGGGGGGGGGTAACTGCCGGTACGGAAGGTGGGTGGGGGGGGAATCGTGTGAGTAATTGGCTGTGAGTGGGTTAAATAATGTTCCTAGAGATACGGGGGGGGGGTAGTGGGATACATGGAACGAGGGGGGGGGGCTTCATGGGAAGGGGGGGTAGGGGGGGGTTAAGTGGTCGTTAAAGTTGGTGTGATGGTATGGATATTACAGTAATTGTATGTAGTTTAGCTGGTGTTTGGGCGAAATGGAGGTTGGGAGGGGGGTGGCGTGCTCTTATTTGTCTTTGGGAAGAGTGTTCCAGCTCTTGGTTCCCAGAATTACATATGTGCAAAAATAATACTCTTAAGAACGTCATTCACGTTCTCATCTGTGCAAAGTTAGCCTTCTCTACACTAAAAGACTCCGTCATGGCCTTCTGGCTCCTGGTTTTTTCCAGCCTCCACTTGTCCTCTCGTGCTGTTATTGACCATCGTTGAATAAGGTTGACTTTCTTGTGTTTTCTGCTGCTACCTTACCTTGAGGTTACCTTGAGGTTACCTTGAGGTTACCTTGAGGTTACCTTGAGATGGTTTATGGGCTTAGCGTTCCCGCGGCTGAACTTGGTTCGTTTTCGTTTTTAATTTTGGAGCCGACTTGTGTGTTCTTAACAGTATTTGGGTTCAATGCAGGTGCTGCATCTTTTGGGGTTATTTTACTTGATATTGTAATGTTTTTATCAAACTTTTTTGAAGTTATGAATAGAGTTGGCATCGACTACTACGGCCCAAAATGCGTTTCCATTGTTTACCACGTGCCCTGGATAAGAGGATTTCCTTATTACCTCAGTCGTTTGAGTGAGTAATTGGGTGAGTGGGTGTGCAGTTTACACCTGATAACTCATTTTGCCTTCACACCTGGGAAAAAGACTTATCCACTTCATTCCTTCACGTTCTGGTGTGTGGTGTGGTTTAGGGAGCCGGTCGGCCGAGCGGACAGCACGTTGGACTTGTGATCCTGTGGTCCCGGGGTCGATCCCGGGCGCCGGCGAGAAACAATGGGCAGAGTTTCTTTCACCCTATGCCCCTGTTACCTAGCAGTAAAATAGGTACCTGGGTGTTAGTCAGCTGTCACGGGCTGCTTCCTGGGGGTGGAGGCCTGGTCGAGGACCGGGCCGCGGGGACACTAAAAGCCCCGAAATCATCTCAAGATAACCTCATGATAACATATTTCAGCCACGTTATTGTGACTCCTCGTCTTACTGTCTCGGTAGATCACCAGTTATGGACTCTGTGGTCTCCCACCCGCTCTCCCTTACATCCCTGGCACTTTAAATTTTTAAATTTTGCCCCGAGGGGGCGAGTTTATTGGGCAGCGCCACTCATCTTGTGAGTGGACACACCGTCATAGCAGCATGTACAACACTCCCCAATAGGAAGAAAACCTGCTGGGTTGTTCATCCTGTCACTTGTACCCAGACACAGCTGGGACTTGCTTAACTGTCTCAAGTGAACAGCTCCTCAAACAAGAAGATTAACATCTATCAACCCTTAAAAGCTTACGTTATCTTGCGGGTGCAAAATGGGGAAATCTTTTAAGAACAGTATCAATATTTGACAAAGTGTTTTCCTAACAAACAATGTGGGGTTTATTATTCTACAGTTATTCTGTATTCTACAGTTATTCTGTATTCTACAGTTATTCCTAATGTCTCTCAGGTGTTCACATTCACGTAGATAGTAGTCAAAGCGGTGTCCATCACTCACCACAGATTCTGCAACTTCGCTGATCAACTGTTGTTTCCATTCCATATCTCCAAAGATATTTGTATCCAAGACGGATTCTCGCTATTACTGATTCTCTCCCTCGTCCTCCTCTTCGGCCATAACGATTGGGATTGCCAGCTGCAACCATGTTCCTTTGCTCAGTCTATACCACCCATAGTTCATGTGGGTTCCATCTTGATATTGGCTACTAAACCCACATTAGAATAGCCAAAGCATAGTCTTGTATCTTTAGATGAAGAATGGGCAGTAACAAAGGATTGCAAATAAGCAACCCGAGAATAATAATACAGAAAGAGCTTCAAGACTAAGCGAAATATTCACCGTCATCTATCATACTGTATCCCAAGTTTGCCTACTGTGAACAGTGCATACACGTTGCTTTAACCTTCCTACTAGCACCCACTGGACGGGTGTCGTGTACGTGGTACACTAAATGTAAACAATGAAACTGGTTCACCACAAATGTAAATAGCTTCAAGACCATTACTCCAGTTCCTTAACGCATAGAGATACCAAATTTTCAGTCACCTCTTACAGGATGGCATTGGGGATCTTTAATCAACGAATTAAACTATGCTGCTTTATTCCTTAAAGTAAGCTCCTTCCTCTGTGGTAGTCCCTACTTTTCCCGCCCATGGTAGACCTCTCAGTCGCCTCTCCTAGTGCGGTCTCGCTGGGGATAGTCATTCATCCAGAAATACTCTATTACTCACCATATCCGGTCTTGAACACTGCTTACCTCCTATAAACTCGACTCGCTCCTGCGCCTACCCCGCCCACACTGTCCCCGCCCACACACTCCCACCACCTCCCAGTAGCCTTGGCCCACGCTCCTCTCCCACCTACACCCCCCCCCCCCTCGTAGCCTTGGCCCACGCTCCTCTCCCACCTACACCCCCCCCTCGTAGCCTTGGCCCACGCTCCTCTCCCACCTACACCCCCCCCCCTCGTAGCCTTGGCCCACGCTCCTCTCCCACCTCCACCCCCCCCTCGTAGCCTTGGCCCACGCTCCTCTGCCACCTCCACCACCACCCCCCTCGTAGCCTTGGCCCACGCTCCTCTGCCACCTCCACCACCCCCCCATCCACCCCCTCCCCCTCATAACCTTGGCCCACGCTCCTCTGCCACCTCCTCCACCCCCCCATCCACCCCTCCCCCTCATAAGCTTGGCCCACGCTCCTCTGCCACCTCCACCACCCCCCATCCACCCCCTCCCCCTCATAACCTTGGCCCACGCTCCTCTGCCACCTCCACCACCCCCCCATCCACCCCCTCCCCCTCATAACCTTGGCCCACGCTCCTCTGCCACCTCCACCCCCCCTCGTAGCCTTGGCCCACGCTCCTCTGCCATCTCCACTACCCCCTCACCCCCTTCCCCCTCACCCCCTTCCCCCTCACCCCCTTCCCCCTCACCCCCTTCCCCCTCACCCCCTTCCCCCCTCACCCCCTTTCCCCCTCACCCCCTTCCCCCCCTCTTACCTTGGCCCACGCTCCTCTGCCACCAACCCACCACCTACACTGACCCTTCCCACACACCCCCTGGTAACCTTCGCTGACGCTTCTCTTCCACCTGCACCTACACTATCCTCGCTCGCACTACTCGCCTGCTTATTCTACTCTTACTGTCCCCTCACTACTACGCCGCCACCTCTGCTGCCTCCACCACCACCACCGATGTACGAGAGTATACATAGCAGCGTCACCAAATCAAATGAACCTAAAGTCGTGGAAGTCACACCATCAGACGAAGAATTCGAACGTCCTGAAAGTTCAGTTCTAAGACAACAGGTACAAGAAGGGTAGAAGGTGAGGCATAAAAGCCAGAGCTCGCTTCCCCATTGTGGGTGAAGGTAAGCACCACTTTGAGCGCCCTCGCCGGCCTCGACTCTACACCTTGTGAAGCACAAAACCAAACTTGCAGGTGCAGAGATTACTGCCACAATGCCAGAACCATGATAGGGCAATGGAACAATCTCTCAACCTTAGAGGAGAGGAACTTAGGGGGATATGATCGTAACATACAAGATATCGAGAAGAATATCACAAGGTGGGGAGAGGGGCAACATATTTAAATTGAAAGAGAATAGGAAAAGAGCACATAGGTGGAAGTTAGAAGCTTAAATATGTCTGAGAAATGCAAGGAAATACTCGTACCCTGTACCAGTGGTAAAGAAGATTGCACTGAAAAATGGGGTGGGGGCACATCTGTCAACAACTTTAAGGCCAAGTTCGACAAATTTCTAACACCAGAATTGTTAAATTGTAACATGCACAACAAGGGAAGTAGGCGGGGCATAAAGCAGTCTGTTCTCGTGCGTGTTCCCAACGTAAAGAAACTGTTGTATTAAACCTAACCAACCAGAGGACAGCCGGACAGAAAACGGGATATTGTCAATTTTGCGAGCCGCTACCGTTTTCTTGTACGTTAGTTTTTGGCTTTGGGTAAAAAGCATACGTCAAAATGCGACGTGTTGCAAGAGAGAACAGGTTGCACGAAGAGGTACTGTCTTACCTGTAGACTACCTGGGGTCTGTAGTCAGTAACAGGGAAGTACCACCACCCTCTCCCTCGCATGTCATCGGCAACTACTACAAACCACTTTTTTCCCCCTCGGAATGAAGGTCAGTCGAACTTTCTCCCACTGGCGAACATAGGCTTGACCTTCCTAGATTAGGCAAGATTGAAACCGGGAGAGGGAGGTGGTGCAGGAGGGGCCAACGTCGGAATGACCTCAAAGGGCCACTGCAGAGGGCCCACTTGTACTCAAAGGAACAGCAGAACTCTCTGCTGTTCACGAGTGATGGCATAACTTTGCCGTCGAACAATGAATGTGGGTGTTGAGATAGGTTCATAATATACACAATAACATAATTTGTCGGAGTGGAAGATACGATCATGCATGAAGTAAATGCAATAAATCTTGCCAGAACAAAGGTTGGTCTTCATTAAGCTCTTGACAAGTTTTTACAAATGTTCCCGACCAGCGGGGAGATGATGGCAGTGTGTTGCTGATACCAGTAGTCGCTCCTTGGCTCACAAGTAATTAATATAATATCCTATGGTTGGATAGAATTAATACCTTTTGTTGGACAAGAAATGTGTACATGCATTCTTTAGGCTTGTATCGAGGCCCTAATCCTCAATGATCCAATTACACTACAGTGCCCAACTCCAGGGTATCCAATTTACTGCTGGAGAAGGGACATTAGGTTAAAGGAAACGTGCCCACCATTCTCCCGCGAATCGAACCAGAGATCCCAGATTGAGAGTAGAGAACGAAGCCAACTTTACTACGAAACCCAATGAATTTTGGTCAGCAGAAAATTGGTAGCTACGGAGAGGCATATAATACCTTGAGTTATCTTGAGGTGCTTCCGGGACTTAGCGTCCCCGCGGCCCGGTCGTCGACCAGGCCTCCTGGTTGCTGGACTGATCAACTAGGCTGTTGGACGCGGCTGCTCGCAGCCTGACGTATGACTCGGATTGTTGGATTCAGAGTCCAAAGTGCTAACCATTACACTATGGGACCTCCTAATAGACGAGTTTGAATTGGATTAGGCTAATGAGTATTTAAAATTAAGATTAATTGAAGGAATAACAGTAAACGCCAAATTATAGCAAAGTGCTTTTTGGAGACGGCAATGGTGTAGGAATTGAGTAAGAAAAAGGATATTGGAGAGAGGGCGGGAGGAAGAGTGGAGGGGGAAGGGGGGAGATAAAGTTCTCTAAAGACATCTTCCTTAGTGAAAGCTGAGGGAGTAGGTGAGGCCGGTGAGGGAGAGATAAGTAGGTAGGTAGAAAGAAATATCTTGCTGCGCGCTTGGGGGGCAGGGGGGGGGGGTTATGGGGCGCTGTTGCTGGGTGATGGTGGTCGTCATGGTGATGGTGGTAGTGTGCTCACCTGGTAGTGCACCAGGTATGGTGACTACAGGCGGGCTTGTAGATGTCGATTGCACTGTTAAGCATAATGTATACACAAGTTCTTGTGGTCCTTGACGTAATGATACCTTAGAGATGGTTCAGTGTTGTTGTTTCCTTGGTGGTGGGTAGAGCGCGGCTGTAGGTGGTGGTAGTGTCGTCATGACCTCGACAAGCAAGAGGCAACACACCCTCTTGCAAGAGAGCTTGCGCGCGCGCTTTCCTCCTCGTTCTTAACACCCCCCCCCCTCTCCATCTCTCTCTCTCTGCCTATTCGCCCACTGTATTTTTTTAGTCAGTAGGCTTCAATAGTTAAAGAAATATAAAAGTAATAAAAGACAGTATATATCGGGAATTCATAAAAGGTGTAGATAAATTATGAACCCACAAGAGTCTGACCTAGTCTCGTCTAATCTAATTAATTTAACTCATTGAAGTTTCCTGAGCAAGCTCGTTAATTTAACCCAACGCACACAGTTCACCTCCCAGTATTACCACCAGTCTTCATTTTCTCTGCCCCCGATCTTGGTGTGTAGGTGCGTGCGCGCGCGCGCCCGCCCGCACCTACCCACCTATAAACAAGTTGGGGGCATCGGGGGACTTCCATGCCCGGTGGGCGCCTTCACCGTGGTGTGCAGCCTTGGCGGTGCGGGTCGCCCCATATTGAAAGGTCAGGGGCCAGATTCACGAAGTAGTTACGCAAGTACTTACGAACGCGTACATCTTTCCTCAATCTTTGGCGGCTTTGTTTACAATTAATAAACAGTTAATGAGCTCCGAAGCACCAGGAGGCTGTTTATAACAAAAACAACACTTGATTGGGAAGTTTTCATGCTTGTAAACTGTTTAATAAATGTAATCAAAGCCGTCAAAGATTGAGGAAAGATGTACACGTTCGTAAGTACTTGCGTAACTGCTTCGTGAATCTGGCCCCTGGGGTTCTTGTTCAATGATATATAGTGACCAGTCTGGCTAGGAAGGTAACCTAGCCAATGTTCCACGTTGAAATACGTGTGCCTTTTATAAGGAAGAGAAGAATCGTAGTTGGTTTCCTATGGATAATTTTAAATGGTTGATCTTCCATCATGGTTCCATGCCTCCAGTGATAGGACTATATTTTAACACTGCTTGGTAGATTTGCGTTTCCACGAGTTCGTTCTCGGGCGCAATCATGCATCAGATGACTGATGTTATCTTTGGGTGTCACACAATCGTCTCGCCACGCCATTGCTCCTTTGCGCGTGATAAGCGATCGAGTGGCGCTGCCCAATAAACTCGCCCCTCGGGGTAAAATTTAAAATTTAAATAAGCGATCACCTGTGTGTGGGGGGGGGGTTCAAACGACGCGATGTCCGTAGTGTTGCAGCGTCAGTTTAGGGTAATGATCTGTATGGGGGAGGAGGAGGGGGGGGAGGGAATCTGACGTTGAGGAAAGGTGTTTACCCACCACAACAATGACCTGTGCCAATACAGTTCTGCCAATAACTGGTTATTCACACACTTGAGTATAAATCGAACGCAGTGTCGTTTGATCCCCAGGGTTCGGGACGGATCCCCTCCCCCCAACAGGGTTCGGGACGGATCCCCTCCCCCCAACAGGGTTCGGGACGGATCCCCCCCCCAACAGGGTTCGGGACGATCCCCCCCCCCCCCAAGGTTCGGGACGGATCCCCCCCCCAGGGTTCGGGACGGATCCCCCCCCCCCCCCATGGTTCGGGACGGATCCCCCCCCAGGGTTCGGGACGGATATCCCCCAGGGACACGTCGGTGACTTCTGAACCCTCCGTTCGTAACCATGTCGCCCTAATAATGTATTTTTGTGTTTCTCAAGATGTTTGTGTGCATGCTGTGGGGTGAATTTACATGTATATTATTCATTTTTAAGAGATGTAGTCTTAAGGTGACAATCCCCTGGGCGAGGACTTGAGAGATAATCGTAAAGAATACGACGTAGCACAAACGCTGAACAAGTCAATAAAGTTGTAGTTATGCTAAGGCAATGCAGTAAGGTTTAGATTTAAATTAAGCATAATAACCTTGCGATATGTAAATAACCCTCGTGTCTGTTGACAGTGTTTTAATAATTGTATTGGTGGTTCTTGTAGGTTTGTTTGTTTGTGGAGGTGGTAATATTCGCAGTGGGATTGATAATAGTACTTTTTTTTAGTTAATAATGTTAATACTAGCGTTAGTGGTAGTAGCACCTGTAAGACTTGTAGTAATGCTTACTATCACACAGATCACACTAACGTGATGCATCAAATGAACAAATCCACAAGGGCCGTGACGAGGATTCGAACCTGCGTCTGGGAGTATCCCCAGACACTGCCTTAAGTGTCTGGGATGAAGTGTCTGCCTTTTACCCTGTCGTAGCTCAGTCGATTAAGGCAGTGTCTGGGATGCTCCCAGACGCAGGTTCGAATCTGCGTCACGGCCCTTGTGGATTTGTTCATTTAATGCTTACTAGTCTTTCAGGTACTATTACAGCTATGACAGATGTTAATGTCTGTCAGTGGTGGTGGTATTGCGGCTAGCAGTACTAATAGTAGTGGTCAGAAGAGGAGTAGCCGTAATACAAGTGAAAGCTATTGTAGTGAGGGAAGGTGGTGATGAGCTCATCCTGCCATATGCCAACACCTCGCATGTACGTGGTCCAAAACCACTAAGTAATTCTAGGAGTGGGTGGGTGGTTTGGAACTTAATGTTATGTCTGGCGCACTAGCGTAGGTATGCGTACACGATGTTGGTGGCACGCAGCTGTGTGTGTGTGTGTGTGTGTGTGTGTGTGTGTGTGTGTGTGTGTGTGTGTGTATGTGTGTGTGTGTGTGTGTGTGTGTGTGGTGGAGCCTCACGCTCACGCGATCCCATTCACGCATGAACTTTACGCATGACAGTCTCGTGTCTCTCGCTAGCCACACACGCTGCTTGCTCTCCCTCACTTTCCCCTCATATGGACAATATCAGTTTTGGTCAATATATTAGATTGAGCGTAAAGCAGCGTCGATAAAGCGAGTACTTGTTTTTAACACTGTGTGTAAACCTGCTTTGCCTAGTGAGGGCCAGGCGGCCTGATGCCGTGTTGCTTCCGGTTTGTAATCTCTTCAGCTGGTTAATCCATTCATGCTTTACTAAGTTTCCAGCGTTTGCCGTCTTGACAAATTATAAGCCTGCGGTATGTATGGTACTATGGTGCCAAACCTTGAATCTAATGCCGTTAAGTGCAGTTATCAAGTTGTGTGGCTCGGGCTTAGTAGTGTGACGTGTTGGGCAGGTCGGGGTGGTGTATAGGGACTGTTGATTGGTGCCAAGAAGTAAACATAAAACAGGTGGAGGGTTCTGTGCGTCGCCCTAACGTAAACACGGAAAATAAACATTTCCCGCCAAGTCTCTCAATTTTTTCCCCCTGGTCTTCGGGCTCTCGCGTTTTCTCGTACTGTGGCTCTCGTACTGTGGCTCTCGTTCTGTGGCTCTCGTTCTGTCCGGATACATCACGTCAGGAGCCTAGGGTCAGAGATAGTAGCCTCCTCCAGTCATCGTCAGGTTTGAGTTAAGTGTAATGAGGTTTCCGGTTGCGGCCCCCATCCGGTGTGGCAGGGTAAGATGTCGGAAAATGTGGGGTTAGCTGAAGAGGTTTTGGGCTAGGAGGTTGAAGTTGGCTGGGGGGAGGCTGGAGAGTGTGTGTGTGTATTACTGTCGTACGGAGTGTTGGCGTACAGGCCAGTCCTATACTGGAACAGGTGTGCAAGTTACACATGTAACTTACACACTTGTACTTTTGCACACCTGTAACTTTTGTGTGGTGCTCTTGAACGTTTGACCCGCTCTAGGTTGCCTCAATAACGAGGTGGGCTGTTGTCTGAAATAAAGAAGTGGCTGCGTTGCTTTGATTGCGCTCGCGGGGATTGTGTTTCAGTCCTTGTCCCTCTTCTCAAATTTCAATTAAAAGGTATAAAAGTTCCTGAAACCTTCGTACTGTGAAGTCTTCATTGCCTTCACTAAACTTTCTGGCTCATACCAGTGAAATCACTTTTGACTAAGAAATGTCTTAAGACCTCGGTCGCTTGTTTGTGTATTACCAGTGCCAAATAACTACGTCCATCACTGTGTCATTTCTACTGAATATTTAGTATGCGGTGATAATGGTTTTTTTTTCGGCTTCCAGGGACGAGTTTTAAGTCTTCTAGTATTTTCTCGTAAATTAAACTTCTGGGACTAGTCTGATGGCATTCTTCGTTTCTTAGTGTGTGTGTTTGAGATGTGGGCTCCATGCTAGTGCCGCATACTCCAGACTTGGTCTGACATACGTGAAGTACAAGGACTTTAGTGACAACTGGTTCAAATATCTGAATGGGCCATATGAACAACTTCATTGGCAAAGTAGTTAAGATGAATGACGTAGGGGGTGTGAAGTAGTGGAAAAACATTATAGTAATTCAGACGTAAAATTTAGAACCTAGTGTTCGTGAGCATGTATAATTATTGAGTGAGGGTTCAGTAGCGAACCAAAGACCTGAAGTTCAACCCCCAGAAGCACAGCTAGGTAAATTCTCGCCTTCCCATGAACACGCGTGTGTGTGTGTGTGTGTGTGTGTAGGGGTGTGTAGGTGGTTATCATCTTGAGGTTATCTTGAGATGATTTCGGGGCTTAGTGTCCCCGCGGTCCGGTCCTCGACCATGCCTCCACCCCCAGGAAGCAGCCCGTAGCAGCTGTCTAACTCCCAGGGTACCTATTTACTGCTAGGTAACAGGGCATCAGGGTGAAAAAAAACATTTTTCCCATTTGTCTCCGCCTCCACCGGGGATCGAACCCGGAACCTCAGGACTACGAATCCGAAGCGCTGTCCACCCAGCTGTCAGGTGTAGCAGGCTTACTGTATACATTCGTCTGTACCGAATGTGTACAGGCGGTTCCCGCCGCCTGTACCACCACTATGGTCTTGACTCGCAGTTGATAATTCCGGGTTCGATTCCCAGGCGAGACAGAAATGGTTGGTCACGTTTGCTTTCAGCTGATGGACCTGTTCACCTAGCAGTAAATAGGCTTAAAGGAGGTTGGCAACTGTTATGGGGTTGCATCCTGGGGACAGTTGTTCTGTAACACCCCTCCCAATAAATATAAACTAATAATGTAACACTACTACTCATTTGTAACACCACTATATAGTACCACTAATGGTTACACCGGAACCAAAGGTACACTTCCAAGGAAATGCTACACAGGATTAACTACGCTGCCACCACCTGCCTTATCCATTAACTATATCAAGCAACGAGGGAAGAAACATTGCTTGACTTGGAGAGTCCTTTCTTTCTTTAACTGTCATTAATTATGGGACGATTGTTAGCAAACTATATCTAGAGGCTAAGAGGATTCAACAATTGACACAGACGGGAAGTTTAACATGAGTTTATTGCGAACAAAATTATGCTATTCACCACTATAAATCCTACTCTAACACTGGCCAATAGTTAAGAAATTTAGACATGGAACAAAACCTCAGAGATCACACATTACCTTAAGACCTCTGTCTCTCCATCCGGTGGATTCACTCTCTCTCCCTGGCTGTGTGATGTTCTTCACAGACCCACTCTGGACCCTGGTGTCCGGTACTCTCTCCCTATCATACAGGGGTATATATACACATACAAAAGGGGGTGGGGGAGATTTGCTGTTGCTACCTACACCGAAGATGCAAGAGGTCGGGCCATACGTGCACGAACAAAAGAATTTTTCCATTAAGCTTGTGTGACATTCACCATACACTCTTCAAGAGAGGAATTATTAATTACGTGTGTGACTGACCTCTGACCTGGCTAAATGGGGGAGATCCATGGATGTTTACACATAAGAATCTGGGGGTCTAATTCCATTACAATGTTTGACAAGAATATCATGAAATATTACATACTTGAAACTAGCTGACTAAGACTAACCCAGGAATTTTTAATCAACATACAAGATAATCCAGAGGTCATCTGGGATGACCTCTTGGAGAAGGCTTCCCTGGGTGTGAACTCCAGGGGGGGGGGTCATGGGTGTTACAGTTCTACTTAGAGGAAAACCTTGGTATAAACACACAGTTTGCGTGTATGCACTCCCAGGCTTTCTGTCCCCAATAAGAGGAATTATGCGCCCTTCTCCACTCTTCGCGAGCCAATGTGGAACCTCCCATGTGCCTTGAACCCCCTCGTTACTCCCCCCCCCCCTCACCGCCCACGCCACCCACCTCCCTCTTGGTAGTTCCTCATTAACCTCGGGGTAGCTGGGTCATGTTATAAACACGGGGGCTGTAACCCGTTAATTGTTCCCTTGCTATACTCCCACTAACGAATTCACACTACCACCTCCTCCCCTTCAAACTTCCACGGACAATCGACTTATCAACCAGGTCATTCGTTCCGCCACTGGAAGGGGTTAGAAAGATGAGTGGGGAGCCAAGAGGATGGTGGGGGGGGAGATTAGGAGAGTTGAATGAAGAGAAGGGGGGGGGGAGTGAAAGTGCAGAGGGGGGGGGATTGCTAGTAACTATTGCAGTGAAGGTAGATATATATAACGGGATAAGGCCAGTATTAGAAAGCTGGAAGGGGGACACTAGATGTTAATCTTCTTGTCTGAGGAGCTGTTCACTTGACAGTTAAGGAAGTCCCAGCTGTGTCTGGGTACAAGTGACAGGATGAACAACCCAGCGGGCTTTCTTCCTATTGGGGAGTGTTGTACATGCTGCTATGGCGGTGTGTCCACTCACAAGATGAGTGGCGCTGCCCAATGAACTCGCCCTTCGGGGCAAAATTAAAAAAAAATTAAAACTACCATCGTCCTGTACAGAAACTAGCTTGGTAGATTCTGTGTGTACGGGATGACACATTTCATGTATATTTGATGGTTAAGAGGCGTGTGCGCACGCTTCGACATAGGCCTAGTGTTGTCAATAGTCCTCTCGATTTCATTGAATTAAAAGCATGAAAAACTGCATGTTTACTGGGTCAGCTGTCATCACCCTTGTCTCATGTTTGATCAAGTCAAGTGCTTGGTCAAAACAAGAGTATATGAAGTACTCGTGTACTTAAAGTAACGTGCTTGTGACGGTAGGATCGTCGACGGTGTGGCGAGGCCAGTTACAGCCCCGCTCCTGTGCCAGGTAAGTCCACTACGGGCTCACCATAGCCCGTGCTACTTGCAACTTTTAGATTAGATTTAGATTTTTTTATTCAGGTAAAAGTACATACATTGAGTAGCATAATGTTGGATTTAAAGATAGAGATAGTGCAAACAATGCAACCCGTTCTCGCACTTGCTTATAGTCAATATTGGCTTATTTAATAAGTGCATATGTGACATACAAATTGATTGTGAATATTTTAGTTTACCTTGAAAAGCTTCATAGAAAACACCGACCTCACCTAACCTTCTTAGTATGTTAAGATAATCATCTTATTGCTTCTTATTTACAATTATTACTTAACCTATCAACGGTATAGGTTAAGTAATAATTGTAATTAAGAAGCAATAAGATGCTTATCTTAACATACTAAGAAGGTTAGGTGAGGTCGGTGTTTTCTATGAAGCTTTTCAAGGTAAACTAAAATATTCACAATCAATTAGTATGTCACATATGCACTTAGTCAATATTGGCTTGTTTAATAAGCAAGTGCGAGAACGGGTTGTACAATACCTAAAGCCACTAGTAGGCATAGCGCTTCGGGCAAGTAGTTCAGTAGCTAGTAGTGTTTGTTCAGAGTAGTTGAATCTAAACCATGTGGGGAGGAGTCCGGTCTAGTAATGAAGGACCGAGATCGTGTTGTTGAATTAATTAGTTGGGTGGAATTTGTAATGGTCTGGGCAGAGTTCATAATTAGTAGAGCGGTGGGCTATTGGCTCCTAGTGATTGAGTTTACTGGTATGGGTGCTGTTAGTATTGCTGTTGTTTCTCCCTCCTCACCTGAGAGTCTATCCTTTCATTGTCCTTGTCCACTTCCTCTGTTCATTTATTCACTAAACCACCACTGCGGTCACTACCCCCCCCCCCCGGGCACTCACTACCCCCCCCCCCGGCACTCAATACCCCCCCCCCCCCCGGCACTCACATCCTCCACCTCTCCCTCGATACAGACTGACTATGACATCTTTAAGGTGGTGAATGTTTCCCGCTCACCACGGGAGACATCTCCCGTCACGCAGGGTGCAGTCGCACCTCCACACATCTCCAGTATCAGCTCTTGATACTGGTAATGGCTCACAAGGGCCACCACTTACGGGCTATTCATGCCCGTGCCACCTTTTTGGGTGGCTTAATCTTCATCAATCATCAATCTTCCCGCTCACAACCCTGGCTGCGTGAATGGCGTCTGTACAAGAGCGCATCCATGGGTCTCAAAGTTGACCTTTTTCCCCTCCTCCCTCTCCCTCCCTGTTGGTCTTCTCAGTGTTCACGTTTCTTAGTGGAGGTGCGGATGGGTGCAAGTGTCCAGTTACGGCGTGATTGGGAAGTGGGGGATTGGAGTGGCTGCTCATAGGCAGTTGAATTTTTAGTTTCGTTCTTATTCACCTTTACCCATCCCGTGGGAGAGGCGGTGGAAAGGGTTGCAGAAGCGCACATAATCAGTTCAGGAATTGAACCCCATAGTTCGTTTAGCTAAGCAAGTGACTTTTGAAGCTAGTTACAGTTGTTAATGTTACATAGACATTGTATGTGTGTGTATATTATATATATAATATATACATACTCACACAAATACATATACATATCAATACTCTTTTTGTCACAAGTGTTTCAACAAGAGGCTCACAAGTCACTATACAAGGCACTTTACATCTATGGTGAGTCACACAGTTACTAGTCTTGCTCCACACCCACCCAACTGGGCGGCAGCTTTACAGTCATGTGCTCCACACCCACCCAACTGGGCGGCAGCTTTACAGTCATGTGCTCCACACCCACCCAACTGGGCGGCAGCTTTACAGTCATGTGCTCCACACCCACCCAACTGGGCGGCAGCTTTACAGTCATGTGCTCCACACCCACCCAACTGGGCGGCAGCTTTACAGTCATGTGCTCCACACCCACCCAACTGGGCGGCAGCTTTACAGTCATGTGCTCCACACCCACCCAACTGGGCGGCAGCTTTACAGTCATGTGCTCCACACCCACCCAACTGGGCGGCAGCTTTACAGTCATGTGCTCCACACCCACCCAACTGGGCGGCAGCTTTACAGTCATGTGCTCCACACCCACCCAACTGGGCGGCAGCTTTACAGTCATGTGCTCCACACCCACCCAACTGGGCGGCAGCTTTACAGTCATGTGCTCCACACCCACCCAACTGGGCGGCAGCTTTACAGTCATGTGCTCCACACCCACCCAACTGGGCGGCAGCTTTACAGTCATGTGCTCCACACCCACCCAACTGGGCGGCAGCTTTACAGTCATGTGCTCCACACCCACCCAACTGGGCGGCAGCTTTACAGTCATGTGCTCCACACCCACCCAACTGGGCGGCAGCTTTACAGTCATGTGCTCCACACCCACCCAACTGGGCGGCAGCTTTACAGTCATGTGCTCCACACCCACCCAACTGGGCGGCAGCTTTACAGTCATGTGCTCCACACCCACCCAACTGGGCGGCAGCTTTACAGTCATGTGCTCCACACCCACCCAACTGGGCGGCAGCTTTAGTCGCGTGCAGGCTGCACCTATAGTAAGCAAATTTTGAATACTTCGCTAAGATTCCCGGCAGTACATCATTATGAATGAAGTACTTATACATTTCTTGGACATAATTAATGGTGTTATCTCTGAATTCCGAGAGTGAATAATTCAGCCCATCCTATTTTGGTAGTACTTATAGGAAGGATGAGATACGTCGATATAAGTACCATAGTACCTATATCGTAGATATAATATAGATATATCGACGTACAATACAGTAACACAAATCGGTACTATTGAATTTGGACAAACTGGGAAACGATTTTCTACTAAATGTTGAAAAGACAGACTAAACTAACCTAACCGTCCTAGGCCTAATACACGCTATCTGAAGCCTAATATAGTACGTGTGCGCCCTATACTAGGTTACGGGCTCACCATAGCCCGTGCTACATGGACACTTCGTTCTGAGTAGCTAAATCTAAAACTACTACTATACTAGGCCCAGGAATATTTAAGTTTGTGTTTTTCACTTTTGTCGGACTTTTGTATAAAGTTAATAGGACAGTTCTATTTTTTATTTATATATTTATATGAGTTCTTACATTCTTGTACAGCCAACAGCACGCACAGCGTTTCTGGCAGGTCCTTAATCCTAATATTCTCCGCAATACGACCCGCCAAATAGTTTAACAACCAGGTACCTATTCACTGCTGGGTGAACAGAGGCTACAGTTAAGGATTGGCGCCCATTATATTCTCCCTGGCCAGGATACGAACCCCCTGGCCAAAGCGCTCGCGGAACGCCAGGCGGGAAGTATCTTACCACTTCGCCATTGGGACTGCTTCTGTCTAATTGCTCAAAACGTCAGTCTTTGTACTATGATGCACATAGTTACACAATCAGAACAAGAGAATGGGTTAGAATAATTGTAATTTGAAGTAAAATAGTGGTTAGGGAATAGTGGAGGGGGGGGGGGTGAGTGAGAAGGATGGGGGGATGAGACATGGGGGGGGGGTTGGTGAGAAGGATGGGAGGATGAGACATGGGGGGGTGGTGAGAAGGATGGGAGGATGAGACATGGGGGGGGGTTGGTGAGAAGGATGGGAGGATGAGACATGGGGGGGGGTTGGTGAGAAGGATGGGAGGATGAGACATGGGGGGGGGAGTGAGAAGGATGGGAGGATGAGACAGGGGGGGGAGTGAGAAGGATGGGAGGATGAGACATGGGGGGGGGTGAGAAGGGTGGGAGGATGAGACAGGGGGGGGGTGAGAAGGGTGGGAGGATGAGACATGGGGGGGGGGTGAGAAGGGTGGGAGGATGAGACATGGGGGGGGGGGTGAGAAGGGTGGGAGGATGAGACATGGGAGTGTGGGAGGTTGGTAGGGACTGTGGGTGTCGCGAGATGTACCCTACTTCGACCAAGGTGGTGGTGGAGGCAGCGGTGTTGAAGATCACAGGTGGTGGTGGTGGAGGCAGCGGTGTTGAAGATCACAGGTGGAGGAGGCAGGGCTGTGCCTCTGGGAGCATTAAGGGTGAAGCTCCTGTGCTCACATAGGGAGCACAACGAACTACACTCCGGAGTCTCCCTTGCAATTTGGCTGTCTCCATCTGTCCTTCCACTAGTCTATAAAGGGAACAGGATGCTCATAAGATTGAAACTTAAAACTATAATAATAATAATAATAATAATGATGATGAGTAATATAGACGAAAAGTAGAATAGTAATAATGCTGACTTGTGTAAATCTTAACACTTTAGTATTAAAGTTGGTAACGCAGAAGGTGACGTAATCATCATACACAGAAGAATTGAGTCATACAAGAAATCCAGAAAAATCCAAAATATTTCTTCACACGTAAAATCTAAACTAAAAAGCTTCCACCAGCATTGGACTTGTACTTACACCTTTACTTGTGTATACCTTGCGTCGATTTCGGGGATCAGCGTCTCTGCGGCCCTGTCAATGACCAGGCTTCCTGGTTAATGGTTTTGTTAACTAGGCTGTTGGACGCGGCTGCTCTCAGCCTGGGTTGATCTTTACTTTGGAGGAGATGAAGTGAAGGTTCATGTACAAAAAGGACAAGGAAATAAGTGTAATGTTGGATCAATATGAGGCTGTGTTTAGCACGACAGTAAACATGAAAGTGGAAGGCCCGGGCAGCTTCTTTATGAATGGTATAAGAACAAGGTAACTGCAAAAGGCCTATTGACCTATACGAGGCAGTTCCTATTTATAACCACCCAATCCCACTCATATACATGTCCAACCCGCGCTTGAAACAATCTAGGGACCCCACCTCCACCACGTTATGCGGTAATTGGTTCCCCAAATCAACAACCCTGTTACCGATCCAGTATTTACCCAAGTCTTTCCTAAATCGAAACTTATCCAATTTATGCCCATTGTTTCATGTTCTGTCTTGTGTTGATACTCTTAATACCCTATTAATATCCCCTTTTATGTCCATTCACCCACTTGTAAACCTCTATCATGTCACCCCTAACTCTTCGCCTTTCCAGTGAATGCAATTTAAGCTTTGTTAATCTTTCTTAATATGACAGGTTTCTTATTTGGGAATTAAGTCATCCTACGCTGGACACGTTCAAGTGAATTTATATCCATTCTATAGTACGGCGACCAAAACTGAACTGCATAATCTAAATGGGGCCTAACCAGAGCAAGATATAGCTGAAGAACCACACCAGGTGTCTTGTTACTAACGCTTCGATTAATAAATCCCAGCGTCCTATTTGCCTTGTTACGAAAAGTATCAATAACTGCTAACAGTATAACTGATGTCAACACGAACACTACAGGTTTGGAAAGGGAAATTGTCAATATGCCCTTACAGTTGGTCGAGTAAGCCTTTAGCTGTTACTCGACTACTATGACAAAATTACAGAAGCAGTAGAAAAAAATCAAAATGCAGATGTATACACTGCCAACGCATTTAATAAATGTGACCATCGAGTGGTAAACCATAAAATGAGATTAAAGGGAATAACATAAAGTAGTGATGTCTATTAAATTTCCTGTCAAACAGAATGCAGAGTAAGACAAAATAGTCCAAGTACAGTGAAAAGCTCTATACCTCCAGGGCCCAGACCTTGCACCACTCCTCTTGTTGTTATATCATATATATGGGGGGAGGAAAGTGCCGTTGATGCTCCCCATGATTGCGTCTCTTCTTCACTCTCATTGCTACCCAATTTTAACTTAGTCAATTTGATCTTATATTATTCATGGTATCTTCAATTTCACTCCTGCCACTCTCCTCTCATCCCTTACGCTAACACACTTTCGTAATAACTAACTTTATACACGAGATGTCAAGACATAAAGTACGTGAGGTATTTTAAAGTCCAGTGCAGTTTCTTGAAATTGAATTGAAATTGAAATAAGTTTATTGAGGTAAAATACACACAAAGGGATGAGGTAGCTCAAGCTATTCTCACCCCGTTCAGTACATCGTGTTAATACATACATACACACATCACAATCAATAAACATATTACCAGACATTCTGAGAGATAAACATATACATTCCTCCTTTACACAAGTAGTATGGTACCAGACGTACACAAATACTTTTATGACCTAGGTATACTGTATGCAGTTTCTCGAGTCACCTTGTTGTTGAGACGAGTGGAACTGGTAGTGACTTCATGGAGCAGCAGCACGGTGGTGTGCGATGCCACAAACGTCAGCTGTTGCACATGTTGTCCTGCGGATCGCAGCAAGCAACAGCCTTACTGATCAGGCTATCGCCAGAAAAGTGTGGCCTCTGGTTGGGGTACAGCAGGAGAACAACGTTAAATAGGTTACTGGTATTACCGGTAAACATGCCAATTAGCTGGAGATTGTCATTTGCATTGTCTTAACAGACGAGGCGATGAGACTCCTGGCGGTGGAACGGGTGATTGGTGTCCATACCATAAGGAATAACTGTATTTCATCATAGTATAACATAGTTGTGTGGGTTACTACCGGCTACCTTACCTTGAGGTTACCTTACCTTACCTTGAGGCTACCTTGAGGTGCTTCCGGGGCTTAGTGTCCCCGCGGCCCGGTCGTCGACCAGGTCTCCTGGTTGCTGGACTGATCAACCAGGCTGTTAGACGCGGGTGCTCGCAGCCTGACGTACGAGTCACAGCCTGGTTGATCAGGTATCCTTTGGAGGTGCTTATCCAGTTCTCTCTTGAACACTGTCCATACCATAAGGAGGTATGGACAGACCTTACCTAGGGGGGTCCTACCTAGGAGGGAGGGAGAGGCCACACGCACGCATGGTGAAACACGTCGCTGGCAATAAACATCTAACAAAAAAATGTCTTAAATAGTGGGGGTTACGAAACGTTCCCGCGGAAATGCCATCTGTGAACGTTCACTTTCAACCTTAAATATTTCCTCCTCTGCTCAGTTAGCATGCTGCTGCTGCTGTTCCTACCCCCCCCCCCCCCCATCCTGTTTGTTTTGTTATTGCTTCTGTAGTTCCTGCCTGGAGTGTTCTGGAGGTTATCTTGATCATTTCGGGGCTTTAGTGTCCCCGCGGCCCGGTCCTCGACCAGGCCTCCACCCCCAGGAAGCAGCCCGTGACAGCTGACTAACACCCAGGTACCTATTTTACTGCTAGGTAACAAGGGCATAGGGTGAAAGAAACTCTGCCCATTGTTTCTCGCCGGCGCCCGGGATCGACCACAGGATCATAAGTCCAGCGTGCTGTCCGCTCGGCCGACCGGCTCCCCAAAGAGGAGCCGTGAGAGAGCCGTGTTGAGGCTGGAGAGGACACTCCAGCCTCAACAGCCAGAGCACAACTCCGTAGTCTCCAGAGACTGGAGATGTCTACTAGACTACTACAGTACTACTAGTTCCTGCTAAATCTCCCTCCTACTGCTGCAAGTTCCATATGACTGCTTCTGCTTAGCCTTCCTTGTATTAACGAAGTTTTTCTTTACATTATTTCCTATTTTCGCCTTCCTATTTCTCCCTTTTCTGTTGTGTATCGTCGGTTTACTTCCTGTTCAGTCTATCCTTCTCACCCGTTTGTGCTATGCATCGTAATGTAACGGGGGAATTTCTTCTGGTTCTTGTGTGGTGTAAATAGCGCTGCGGTTGGCATTACGACAGGGGAGCGCGATTATATCTTGCTTCAGTGGGTCAAGTGTTTGCAATAGGTGTTAGCGGTTTGAGAGCGTCAAGCTGGCTGGCGGGATGGCTCTGACGCATGGGTGCACACGCGCCACGTGCGTTTATGAGGGGGTACGTATGAGTACACATGCGCTACAAGTTATAGTCAGTGCACATGTTGTTGGTCGGTATGCACGAGTGCACCCCTCCCCACGTACCTTTACGCAGTCTCGAGCAACGATTATGTTACTGCAAGTGGTTAAGGTAAAAGTGGAGAGAGTAGGAAGAGGATGTGTGCGTTTTGGCTTAGGTCTAGGAAGGCCAGGTGCGTCTTGTAGGATAAGATAGGCTAGAGTCTAGCCCAGGGCCGGGCTCGGGGAGTAAAACTCCCCCAAGAATCTCATCCAGATACTTTGCGGTTACCTTGCGATGATTTCGGGGCTCAACGTCCCTGCGGGCCGGTCCTCGACCAGGCATCATCCTCCAGGAATTGTTTATACGAAGTACGAGAAGTACACAAATTTTTAAGGTTCGTTCGCTTATGGCTAGGTCATAGCAATTATAGCACGCTGTCAAATAGAGAACGGATGGTGCAAGGAAAAAGACAAGGAGCATTGTCAAGACTTGTGAAGGGATGGAGGGGGTGGGGGGAGGGTTGGCAGTAGGATTACTCATGTGGCAACGCTGCTATTAGTCGTGGGTGGGGAGGGGGAGGGGGAGGGGGTGGGGGTGATAGGAATGAATGAGTGAACATGAATAAATTAGAAGCGCGTGAGAGCTGGGACCACGATCGCACTACATTTTGTTTATTCTCGATGCGGCAAACCATTTAAGCGCTAGACACATGTTCGCTAACTTATTGTTGGCCAAATTATTAATAATATCGCTCTGGCCTCCTTCCATCCCTCCCCAGCGAGGCTGTTGTGCTCTCACAACAACATTCCTCTTTTTAATTTGAGTTTATACAGTAGTGTGCGCGCTCCCTATTTTATTATACAAATAGAATGTCCCCCATATTTTAGATAGCTACCCACTACCCAGGATTGCTGAAATAGAGGGAATACAGAGAACATATACGGCACGCATAGACGCGATAAAGCATCTAAATTATTGGGATCGTCTCAAAGCCCTCCAAATGTACTCACTAGAAAGAAGACGAGAGAGATATCAAATAATATACACCTGGAAGATACTGGAGGGCCAAGTACCAAATCTACACAGTAAAATAACAACATACTGCAGTGAACGATATGGAAGAAAATGCAGACTAGAACCAGTGAAGAGCAGAGGTGCCATAGGCACAATCAGAGAACACTGTATAAACATCAGAGGTCCGCGGTTGTTCAACGTCCTCCCAGCGAGCATAAGAAATATTGCCGGAACAACCGTGGACATTTTCAAGAGGAAACTAGATTTATTCCTCCAAGGAGTGACGGACCAACCGGGCTGTGGTGGGTATGTGGGCCTGCGGGCCGCTCCAAGCAACAGCCTGGTGGACCAAACTCTCACAAGTCGAGCCTGGCCTCGGGCCGGGCTTGGAGTAGAACTCCCAGAACCCCATCAACCAGGTATCAACAAGGTAACCACTGGTTACCTGTAGTTCAAATACTGGAAGAGTAATACGACGAGAAGGGGAGAGCTTGCAGTGGGGGGGGGGGGTATATGCTTAAGGCTGCGGGTGAGGATGTTGTTGAGAATGGTATAATGGAGAAGGGGGTGTTGAGGGGATTTTTTTTTTCGAACATTGTACAAGATGTTGGCCATGCATCAGGGCGTCTCAAGGTGGACTGTGTAGGCTACTGTGGCTCGCGGCCAATCTGGGAAGGATAAAAAAGATTAATGTGAGGTAATTTGTCTCAAGTTGAATGTATCGAGTAGGATGGATTATGAAAACTTTCAAATCCAGGGATCTCATCACATTGATTGTACTATTAAAATCACTTGTCCCGTCTTGAGTACTGCTCAGTACTCACTTTCCCTTCCAGAGCAGGAAAGATTGCTGAAATAGGAGTAGTACAGAGACCATATACGGCACTCATAGACGCGATAAAGTACTTAAATTATTGGGATCGTCTCACAGCTCTCCAAATGTACTCGCTAGAAAGGAGACTAGAGAGAAATAATATACACGTGAAAAAGACTGGAGGGTCAGGTCCCAAATCTACTCTGTAAAATAACAGCATACTGGAGTGAACGATATGAAAGAAAATGCAGAATAGAACCAATGAAGAGCAGGGTGCTATAGGCACAATCAGAGAACACTGTATGAACATCAGAGAACACTGTATAAACATCAGAGGTTCACGGTTGTTCAACATCCTCCCGGCGAGGATAAGAAATATTGCCAGAACATCCGTGGACATCTTCGAGAGAGCTGGATAGTTTCCAAGAAGTGCTCGATCAACCGGGCTGTGGTTGATATGTGGGCCTGCGGGTTGCTCCAAGCAACAGCCTGTTGGACCAAGCTCTCACAAGTGAAGCTTGGCCTGGGGCCAAGCTTGGGGAGTAGAACTACTCCCAGAACCCCATCAAGCAGGAAAGTTATTTTCACTTCCCGTCTTGTGACTAGCTGAAGGATTGCCCTCCCCTCCAGTCTTCTTAAATTATTTAACAAAGATGGCAGTCGTGTAGAATGAACATTAACATTTAACCTGACAAGTAGAGCTTGCAATTCATCCATCCTGGCTTTGCGCTTACTTAAAAAAAAAAACATAGTGCCGCCACACTGAAGACTCGCTAGTTACAAAAGCTTTATTTGTAAATATTTCGATAGTTTCACTTCTGGCCGAGGTGTACAAATGTACAGCAACCTTAAGAATTGATAAACCTACCGTCGTATACAGCAGTTAATGTTGAGATTGTTTCCTGCCACCACCTCCTCCCTTCCACCCCACCCTCGTGGCTGAGGGAATTAACTCAGGGGTTATGCAAGATTAGAAGCTCTTATTCAGTTCGTCAGTGTGTCGATTGTTGTATGAAGATTGGTGTTGGCTTGGCCGGGTCTTGCAGTCTCCAATTGTTCTCATCCTCTCTTTGTTCCCACTTGTCTCACCTTTCCTCTTCTTGATGGCCGGGAGTCTGGGGGTTGGAAAGTGAAGTGTTACTGGGTGCAGACAAGTCATAAAGCTGGGGTGCAGACAAGTCATAAAGCTGGGGTGCAGACAAGTCATAAAGCTGGGGTGCAGACAAGTCATAAAGCTGGGGTGCAGACAAGTCATAAAGCTGGGGTGCAGACAAGTCATAAAGCTGGGGTGCAGACAAGTCATAAAGCTGGGGTGCAGACAAGTCATAAAGCTGGGGTGCAGACAAGTCATAAAGCTGGGGTGCAGACAAGTCATAAAGCTGGGGTGCAGACAAGTCATAAAGCTGGGGTGCAGACAAGTCATAAAGCTGGGGTGCAGACAAGTCATAAAGCTGGGGTGCAGACAAGTCATAAAGCTGGGGTGCAGACAAGTCATAAAGCTGGGGTGCAGACAAGTCATAAAGCTGGGGTGCAGACAAGTCATAAAGCTGGGGTGCAGACAAGTCATAAAGCTGGGGTGCAGACAAGTCATAAAGCTGGGGTGCAGACAAGTCATAAAGCTGGGGTGCAGACAAGTCATAAAGCTGGGGTGCAGACAAGTCATAAAGCTGGGGTGCAGACAAGTCATAAAGCTGGGGTGCAGACAAGTCATAAAGCTGGGGTGCAGACAAGTCATAAAGCTGGGGTGCAGACAAGTCATAAAGCTGGGGTGCAGACAAGTCATAAAGCTGGGGTGCAGACAAGTCATAAAGCTGGGGTGCAGACAAGTCATAAAGCTGGGGTGCAGACAAGTCATAAAGCTGGGGTGCAGACAAGTCATAAAGCTGGGGTGCAGACAAGTCATAAAGCTGGGGTGCAGACAAGTCATAAAGCTGGGGTGCAGACAAGTCATAAAGCTGGGGTGCAGACAAGTCATAAAGCTGGGGTGCAGACAAGTCATAAAGCTGGGGTGCAGACAAGTCATAAAGCTGGGGTGCAGACAAGTCATAAAGCTGGGGTGCAGACAAGTCATAAAGCTGGGGTGCAGACAAGTCATAAAGCTGGGGTGCAGACAAGTCATAAAGCTGGGGTGCAGACAAGTCATAAAGCTGGGGTGCAGACAAGTCATAAAGCTGGGGTGCAGACAAGTCATAAAGCTGGGGTGCAGACAAGTCATAAAGCTGGGGTGCAGACAAGTCATAAAGCTGGGGTGCAGACAAGTCATAAAGCTGGGGTGCAGACAAGTCATAAAGCTGGGGTGCAGACAAGTCATAAAGCTGGGGTGCAGACAAGTCATAAAGCTGGGGTGCAGACAAGTCATAAAGCTGGGGTGCAGACAAGTCATAAAGCTGGGGTGCAGACAAGTCATAAAGCTGGGGTGCAGACAAGTCATAAAGCTGGGGTGCAGACAAGTCATAAGGCTGGGGTGCAGACAAGTCATAAGGCTGGGGTGCAGACAAGTCATAAAGCTGGGGTGCAGACAAGTCATAAAGCTGGGGTGCAGACAAGTCATAAAGCTGGGGTGCAGACAAGTCATAAGGCTGGGGTGCAGACAAGTCATAAGGCTGGGGTGCAGACAAGTCATAAGGCTGGGGTGCAGACAAGTCATAAGGCTGGGGTGCAGACAAGTCATAAGGCTGGGGTGCAGACAAGTCATAAGGCTGGGGTGCAGACAAGTCATAAGGCTGGGGTGCAGACAAGTCATAAGGCTGGGGTGCAGACAAGTCATAAGGCTGGGGTGCAGACAAGTCATAAGGCTGGGGTGCAGACAAGTCATAAGGCTGGGGTGCAGACAAGCCATAAGGCTGGGGTGCAGACAAGCCATAAGGCTGGGGTGCAGACAAGCCATAAGGCTGGGGTGCAGACAAGCCATAAGGCTGGGGTGCAGACAAGCCATAAGGCTGGGGTGCAGACAAGCCATAAGGCTGGGGTGCAGACAAGCCATAAGGCTGGGGTGCAGACAAGCCATAAGGCTGGGGTGCAGACAAGCCATAAGGCTGGGGTGCAGACAAGCCATAAGGCTGGGGTGCAGACAAGCCATAAGGCTGGGGTGCAGACAAGCCATAAAGCTGGGGTGCAGACAAGCCATAAAGCTGGGGTGCAGACAAGCCATAAAGCTGGGGTGCAGACAAGCCATAAAGCTGGGGTGCAGACAAGCCATAAAGCTGGGGTGCAGACAAGCCATAAAGCTGGGGTGCAGACAAGCCATAAAGCTGGGGTGCAGACAAGCCATAAAGCTGGGGTGCAGACAAGCCATAAAGCTGGGGTGCAGACAAGCCATAAAGCTGGGGTGCAGACAAGCCATAAAGCTGGGGTGCAGACAAGCCATAAAGCTGGGGTGCAGACAAGCCATAAAGCTGGGGTGCAGACAAGCCATAAAGCTGGGGTGCAGACAAGCCATAAAGCTGGGGTGCAGACAAGCCATAAAGCTGGGGTGCAGACAAGCCATAAAGCTGGGGTGCAGACAAGCCATAAAGCTGGGGTGCAGACAAGCCATAAAGCTGGGGTGCAGACAAGCCATAAAGCTGGGGTGCAGACAAGTCATAAAGCTGGGGTGCAGACAAATAACCCTACCCATACATAAGAAACAAGATGAAAGTGACAAAACATCGGCCCGTTAAGGACCGGCGAGGCGACAAAACATCGTCACTTTAATTTCTTAAGTGTGGGTTGAGATGTAATTGATACTTGCTGTTCCTTCCTCCAACCCTTGTAAAATGTTATTTTCCGGCGCTTAATCATTGCGCTTGTTCGTATTTTTAGTGACGGGGTGTGTACATCCTGTGGGCCCCCGGCTCGAGTTAGTGTTAACAATGGCATTCTGCTTGTTTCAGCACGGAGGGGACATTTTGTGTGTGAGAGCTGGCGTAAGCAGTCACACACTGGTTGTTTATCAACGTGAAGGGTGAGGGAAGGTGTTGCTAGCATCCGGGAGTATCAGAACATTCTTGCACGCTTGTAGTGATTTTTGTTTTGCAATGGTGTGTGGAATGTGGAGGAGCCGGGCTGACGGTGCAGGTGGTATTGGTAAGGGAGCGTCCCAAGGCGCTGGCGGAGTGTTGGTGAGGGAGAAGAACCCCAGGATGCAAATCTGCCAACACAACCTGTGTTTTTTATGTCGGCGTCTGTACGTGTATTGTGTAATATTATAAACATATGGAATTCGAGGAGCACGGCGGCCCCCATTTTCGTCTGACTTAACGGGGGGTCACCATGGAAACTGAACCTAGAGAGAATCTACAGTTGGAGGTGCCATAGGCACAATCGGAGAACACAGTATAAACATCAGAGGTCCTTGGTTGTTCAACACCCTCCCAGTGAGCGTAAGAAATATTGCCGAAAGAACCGTGGACATCAAGAGAAAGCTATATAGTTATTTGGTTTGCGGAGATTTTGGAGATCGGTATCCCCGCGGCCCGGTCTCAGACCAGGCCTTCTGTTGGTGCCGTGGTCCACCAGGCTGTTGAACGTAGCTGCCTGCAGCTACTGGTCTTGAGGGTCTCGGTAGTGCAGTTGGGTTCGTTTTAGATGGGAAATACCGGGTTTGAGTTCCTGCCGGGACTAATGATTGGGCACGTTTCTTTTCACCTTGTTCACCTCTTCACCTAGCAGTAAATGGGTGCCCGGGTGTTACTTAGAGATTATATCCTGGGGAGGGTCACCAGTTCTACCTTGGGGTAGGGGGTGCATAGGTGCTCTTTACAAGTCGAAAGCTACATATAATTGCTGTCCCCGACAAAACGCTCAAATTGTACGCTCTGAGAAGACCTGCGCACCTGTGGGTGCGCTTGCATCCACGCACGTAGGCAGACACTAACTCCACTCTCCTGGAGTCACTGTCAGGTTAGTGCTATTAGGCAACACCTTCATTATTAGTTGTTAGGATTAGACACTTTTCTGATAACCTAATTATAATACATTTTTGTATTCCAAGTATTAGCAGTAATATATTTATTAGTACAGTATTTATCAATGTGTGGGTTGGGGGCGTGATAGCGCCTTAACACAATGAGGTGGAGCATAAACACTTGCCAGGACAACAATAGCAGCGCTGCAAGCATTAATGTTGCGCGCAACATTATAATGCACACGTTGCATTTGTTTCAAGTAACAACCTGAATCACAGCAAACTTGGGAAGGCGCAACAGTCAATATAGCTGCTTACGCGGAAGTCTGTCACTTCTTTTTTGTCCACATTGCTCGTACGAAATAGCCCCACGGGGCGTTACGTTATTATTTAAAGTAAAATCACGTGACGCAACTTACCAGGCCCAGGATTACGAAACATGTACATCTTTACTCAAATATTGCGGCGACGTTTACATTAATGTAAACAAAGCTGTCATGGTTGCGGAAAGATGTATAGGTTTCGTAAGAGGTTGGGTAAATGCTTTGTGAATCCTGGCCTTGTTCGTCCGTCCCATAACGGCGTAAGAGCTCTGTGATGTTGGGTGTGGCAGCGGGCTTCAGTATTGTACAGGAAACTGAGCAGTTTAACAGTGATGAAGGGACAGATCAAGTCGAACTTTATTCATAAGTGGTGCACTTCTTCCTTATTGCTCATAGGTTTAACAGTTTTATTCGTAAGTGATGTACACAAATCATAACACTTGTGGCTAAAATGAACAGGTTATCTTGATGATTTCGGGGTTTAGCGTCCGCGGCCCGGTCCTCGACCAGGGCCTCCTTTTTGTTACCCGCCAAACACACAAACACCGAAACTACGACGTTGGTACAACGTTCGACCAAGTTTTACCACCTAACCAGTTATAACAACCAATATAGCAAGGCAACAACGTTCGTTGTAACAACGTTCTAATACGTCATAAACACGTTAAGCCAAGATGTAACAACTTTATTACAAGTTGTAACAAGCGAAAAATAGACAGTTACGGTTTGTTTCCGAGGTACACACCCCCCAAGGAAGCCTTCCCAGGTACCTATTTACTGCTAGGTAACAGGGGCATCAGGGTGAAAGAAACATTTTGCCCATTTGTCTCGTCCTCCACCGGGGATCGAACCCGGAACCTCATTACTACGAATCCGAAGCGCTGTCCACCCAGCTATCAGGCGCCCCCCCCCCCATCCCGGTTGTCAGGTGTCTGGGGTTGTTGTTCATCCTCCTAGCGCGTATTAGAAATATTGCCGGAACAACCGTGGACATCTTAGAGAGAAAACTAGATAGTTTTCTTCTAGTAGTAGTGCCGGAGCAGCCGGGCTGTGGTGGATATCTGGGTTTGTGAGCCGCTCCAAGCAACAGCCTGGTGGACCAAACTCTCACAAGTCCAAGCCTGGCCTCGGGCCGGGCTTGGGGAGTAGAACAACACTCAACCCCATCAAGCAGGTGTACGGCTGTACCATATTTACAGCTTACACTGGAGACACTAACATTGGTAAACACAGTATTCAAATAGAATTATGAGTACAGTTATAACCAAAATATACTAATATCGTTATTTAATAATCGTTTTGTAGGGGGACAGGCAGCCTGTGTGTGTACACATTAGACTAGTATCGTACCCCCCCCCCCCCTGTACACATTAGACTAGTATGCCCCCCCCCCCCAAAAAAAAAAAAAAGGTCGAGCTACTGACCCTCTCCAGGATGCAACTCTCAACTCCCGGGTACCTATTTTACTGCTAGGTGATCAGAGGCAAAATCACCTAGAAAGAAAAATGGTGATGTATTAAATTACATCATTAATTAAAATTAAAGCGTATTAAATATTATATAGGCATTAGGTGAAAAGAAACTTGCCCAAACATTTCTGTCCCGCCCTGGATCAGCACCCAGGATTTCTGATTGCGAGTCGAGAACGAACCCAACTGTACTACAGACACGCTCCTTAACATTCGGCATTTTACTGTGAGAGGGGAGAGGTTGACGGGGGAGTGTTAAGGAGCAAGTGAAGGAGTGTGTGTGGGAAGGCTGGTGAATGGGTGCGAGACGCTCTACAGCCAGTGTCAACCAGCCCGCAGGTGTTGCCATTTCGCCTAACCCCCGTTCTTCCTGTTTTTCCTATCGCCATCAACTGCATTTACTCTGTTGCTTTATGAATGAAAATTAGTGGTTGTATAATTAGTCTAGGCTCGAAAACAGTAGTACACGTAAATTAAAGCGTATTAAATATTATATAGGTTTTGTTTGTAGGTGAGCGCTTGTTGGGCTGCCAGACGTAAGAGAGCGGGCTCCACGACTGGGATCAGGGGCAGACCATAGTGTCACTACTTTATACTATTGAGGTGGTTAGGTACGTGGGGAGTTATGAATGACCCTTGTCTAGCCCCTCACGCACGTGGTGTCGCACCTGAATCCCACTTCTGCCACTGGCTCTCGGGGTTTATACACCTCACTGGCTGATCCTTATTTCTCTCGCTACCGTCTTGGTAATTCTTAAATCCCCCCCCCCTTTCCCCTCCGTTACACCCCCCCCCCACCACCACCAACTACTTTGAATAAATTAATAAATAAACTAACTCCTCCATTTCTGTTGACTGTTTCCTATCACTTTGCTGACGTGTTTTGAGATGTGTTTCACCCCTCGGCTCAAGGAAGATGGCTGAGGATTATTAGTATTTATAGATGTACTTGATTAGTGAATGGACGCTTTCTTATACTCACCTAATGATGCTTGCGGAGGTTGAACTTTTCTTTAGTCCCGCCTTTCAAATATCAATAAATGGGTGTGAAGGCTCCTGAGCCCATATTGGTTGTATCAGATCTTCATTAGGAACTGTATATGGAGTCTGCCTCCACCTCCTCGCTTGATGCATTACATTTGCTCACTATTGACACTGACATTTCTTACATATGCCCTCCACCCTGGGGCTGAACACTCCAGGATTGGTCTGACATACGTGATATGTATATATACTAGGTTCAAAGTGATTCTTTACTCAAATTTCTAGACAGTTCTTTGTTGATCAGCCTAGCATATGTCACTAACGATGTACTTTTTAATGTGGTCTTCACGAGCAAGGTTCGCTGTGATATCACAACACATCATCCTAAAACGAAAATACTTACTGTAACAATATGGCAGAAAGTACAAATATGTCATGATAGACCACAGAAAGTCGATTAGTATTGAATTTAGACAAAGCGGAAAGTTTTTTCTAATACCTGACTTGACCATCCTAGACCGAATATACTCATTGTGGGGGGGGGGGGCTCCAGGCAGCTGGTGTTGTATATACATGTTAGGCATGTATTGAGGCGCCCCCCCCCCCCAGGATGCAACCAACACAAGAAGTTGACTAACTTACACACAGATATCACAATTGCGTGATGCATCAATTGAACAAATCCACAAGGGCCGTGGCGAGGATTCAAACCTGCGTCCGAGAGCATCCCAGACACTGACTACGACTGACTTGTAGCTCAGTCGATTAAGGCAGCGTCTGGGATGCTCTCGGACGCAGGTTCGAATCCTCGCCACGGCCCTGGTGGATTTGTTAAAGTTGACTAACTCTGGGTACCGACTTGCTGCTAGGTGAACAGGTGCATTAGCTGATGGGGAAACACGCCTAACAATGTCTCGCCCGAGATGTAAACCCGGAATTTGATTGCAAGTCAATCAAAGCCTACTTTACTACCGGTACACGTGTGCTGTAGTAGGCCTAGGAATATTTGTTTGGTTTTTAAATATATATTTCAGATTAATAGTTTTGACTTAAAAATACAAAACGTGGCTTACTGGGGCTCCATTACTTCACATTGAGTGGTACGATCGACCGCATCGTTACAAAACATACTATGAAACAGGAGGGTATGTTGGATGTCAACCTCTAGGTCTTCTCTTGATTCTTATAGCACTGTATCGCCTATTTCATACCTTGACAGGTCTCCCTACACCTAGTTTCATTACTTTTTCATTTACTCGGGTAAAATCCAAGTCGTTTGTGTGTGCTTACCTGTGTGCGCCTATGGGGGGCAAAATTTAGGTTTTAGGGGGAGGGGGGGGGCGGTCGGCCGAGCGGACAGCACGCTGGACTTGTGATCCTGTGGTCCCGGGTTCGATCCCGGGCGCAGGTGAGAAACAATGGGCGGAGTTTTTTACCCTATGCCCCTGTTACCTAGCAGTAAAATAGGTACCTGGGTGTTAATCAGCTGTCACGGGCTGCTTCCTGGGGGTGGAGGCCTGGTCGAGGACCGGGCCGCGGGGACACTAAAGCCCCGAAATCATCTCAAGATAACCTCAAGATAGGGTCCCACCCTACTAGAGATTGGAATCACGTGCGTACTTGTCCTTTCATAGATGTTTACAAAGATTAAGCTGCAGCTCCCGGCTCCCGCCTTTTAGATATACACGTATCATTTTAGTGCAGTGGCTCCCGAGTGTGGGTTACCATATCTAGCCTTAAAGCCGTGCGCGTGTGAGAGCGACCGGAGGCGCAGGAGGCCGCCTCAAGCACACAAATAACACATTGGTCCCTGGCCACGGCCGCCACCTTGTGAAATATATTTGCTTGCCTACCCCCACCACCCGCTGCTTCATTGACTTGCACGTGTGCGTATTCCTGCCTCTTATCTTTTTTTAATTTCCTATATTTTCCCTCTTAACGTCACTTTCGGTATCCACGCAGAAGGTTCAAGTATTGTTGTCAACTCAAAGTAGACGTGGCATTTTTAGGGAGGAATAATATATGGTGAGGTCCTGTGTATCCAGCTTCCCCAGGCTGTGTGTGTGTGTGTGTGTGTGTGTGTGTGTGTGTGTGTGTGTGTGTGTGTGTGTGTGCGTGCGCGCGTGCGCGTGTGCGCGTGCGTGCGTGCGTGCAGCGAGGCTCTGTACAGATGTCTGCACACTAATACGAGGTCTTTGTTCTCCTGTTTGTACCCTCTCCAGCTGCCGCCTTGTTCTGGATTATGTATATTTTATGAAAGGCTTTCTGTAGGCCATATTAATGTTGTTTGGTTCTAATTATGAGAAGCGTGCTGATGAACTCGCCCGAGGCTGCTTTTGTGTGTAGTGTAAACATGTTGTGTACATGTTTGTTGTTGTTGTTGCTGTGTACCGATTTGTTTTGTGGAAGTACCGTTGTTGGTGGGCGCGACCAGGCAATCTCCATCATCGACCAGTGGCGCTGCACCGATACTGACACACACACCACAAGTGTCTGGGAACGTGTAGGTATCAACGCAGATACCACCACCCCGGGTGTCTGGGAACGTGTAGGTATCAACGCAGATACCACCACCCGGGTGTCAGGGGGGGAAGGGGGTGTCAGTCAGCACCCCCCCCAAGTACTGGTGTGGTACTAGGCTTAAGGTCAAACATGATTGAGGTATGAAAGTGGATGAAAGACTATAATGCGGGAAATATATTGATAGGGTGGTACATATATTACAAAATATAACACGGAGCAATACATGGAAATTGGATAAGTTTAGAATGTTTGGAAATAGGGTTGCTGAACCACATTGTCGGTTAATAGGCATGGGGGGTGGGTGGTCATTATTGGAGCGTTTCAAGCTTCGGTTAGACACACAAGCAAGGTGTCTTAACATCCTGCTTGCCTGCTTGGTAGTCAGTGTCAATAGGAACTGCCTCGCATGGGTTAATATTTCTTCTGTAGTCTCTTTAATTATTTACTGACCAATCGGCTAATATACTTTAGTGGTGAACATGGTTTAGGAGTAAAGTACACAGTGTGTGTACACACGCACAAGCGGAGTACACTTGGGTGTAGGCCGACCTGTGCCGCAAGGGACACTAGCACCTCGGCTCTCTACTAATTACCCATTGTTTTAGTTGTTTTAGATTCAGCTACTCTGAACAAAACGTTCCAAGTGGCACTGTGCCAAGTAGTGGTGCCTGCGTTGAACTGTGGGCTGCCAGCGTACAGTTCAACGTCAACGTTAAGTCTTTCGTGAGAAAAATATTTACAATTTAATGGTGGATATTAGAAACCAAACTGGCGGAGTAGGCTTGTTTATACATTCATTCGAAATCAGTAGAGAAAGTTGCGACAAGATTGATTTGTACAAATGGTTGTAGGTTTTTAAAGTTTAATATTTATAGTGATTTGAAAATATCGTCTTTTAAGAGCGAAAACAATAAATTCCACTTGAAAGTTTAGGTTCAGGAAAGGTTTGTTTTGAAACGTGGCCACGGGTTTGTGGAACAGTCTCCTACCCTCTTGAAAGCAAATTCACTTACGAGTTTGAAACGTAGGCAGACAATTGGATCATTTTAGTGGTGGAGGATGATGATAGTGGGCCTGTGTTCGATTGCTTGCCTCGACCACCGTCTTGGGGTTTGTCCCTGTGCTGCTGCTACTGCTACTATGGTTCTATTGACATGGTTGAGTCTGCACTTGTTCTCCAGAGCCCTCGCCAGGAAGTTTTATTATTCGGGTTAGGAGCCGGTCGGCCGAGCGGACAGCACGCTGGACTTGTGATCCCGTTGTCCTGGGTTCGATCCCAGGCGCCGGCGAGAAACAATGGGCAGAGTTTCTTTCACCCTATGCCCCTGTTACCTAGCAGTAAAATAGGTACCTGGGTGTTAGTCAGCTGTCACGGGCTGCTTCCTGGGGGTGGAGGCCTGGTCGAGGACCGGGCCGCGGGGACATTAAAAAGCCCCGAAATCATCTCAAGATAACCTCAAGATAGGAGCCTGATCTTTAAACTGTTTTCCATTTATGGTTTATTTAGTGTCCATAATGGTGAGTATTGAGTGCCCTCACACGACCCCCAGTAATTTAGTGTGATCATGGGGACAGCATAATTAAGCTGCAGAGCGCCTATTGCCTCGTGCTAGGCCTATTTCCATGGACTCCTTTTCATTTTCTCGACTGATGCTAAACGTTAGTTGTCAGGTGTCACTTTCTAGATCTTTTAGCATATTTCCATTCTAGAAAAATGCCGATTACTTTCTCCCAAACCGAATTAATTGGAACGAGTATTCCCGCTACCCACAGGAAGGATGTTGATATACACAAGGAAACCACAGTAAGATGATATCATCTGAGGGAGTACTTGGAGGAGGACGGGGATCGAGCCACATTATCTTGGTCCGTGGGTTTAGGCACGCATCTTGGGAGGGGGGGGGGGGGGTTACCGAGGACACTCCTTCCTTCCCCCATTCAATTTCAAAGATTTTTCTCAATGTTGATATGTAGTTTTTTCAGCGTTGTCAACCGAATGAATTTTCAAGCTAATTATGGTGTCTACTAAGTTGATGTATACATCCTCCTCTTCCCCTCCCCTACCCCCTCTCTTCCCTTCCTCGAAACCCTGCTGCCCCTTCTACCCTTTCCTCCCCGCGGCACCACGGGGGAGCACATGGACTATATTTAGAGCGGCTCTGGGTATCATTAGCATGGCACTTACCTAAACATATCTGCGAGTGTAGGAGCGAGCGCTTACCACTGTGACGTAAGGACTTACTGGTCAGGCAGCAGGCCAGTAACTGCGCCTCGTGGCGACCTTGACCCTCTTTTGTCACAACTATATTGTCATCCTCCACCACTCAATGTTGCTCGATACATTTCACTACCCTAATGCTAAAAGTATCCATAGTGTCCCTTTGGCTTGTGAGTATATAGTTATGCGTATAGTGTATGATGTATTAGGGCATAGGTATAATTTATACCTAATTTAGGTATATTTAGGCATAGGTATAATTTATACCAAATTTAGGTATATTTAGGCATAGGTATAATTTATACCTATGCCCTAACCCCTCCCTCCTCACCTATCTCGGTGTATATTCCTCTTATGTTGAATAAGCGCATCTTCTCCGGGCTGGTGGTAAAACCCTTGATGTGACTAGGCAAGGGCTGAGCTAGCACTCAGTAATTGGACTGGTGTACAACGTCCTGAATGACTCCTTGTTAGTTCCAAAGGCAGACATTTCATTCATAGTCTTGCATATCCTGCTGGTGATATCCGGTTTATCTGCACCGCAGGAGACTGGTTCCGTGTTGATGTCTATACCTAGGTGCATGTTCATATAGTTCATTCCTCATATTTACGACTCTTGGACTGAAAGTTTTCCTAGTGTCCCCATGACTAATGTATTTCCAGTTGTGTTTTCCTAGTTCTAGTTTCCTAGAACTAGTTCCTAGTTCAGTTGTGTTTTCCTAGTTTTCCTAGTTTCCTAGATGAAGGGGTTTTCAGACCTCTGAAAACTCTCTTCGATGAAGGGGTTTTCAGACCTCTGAAAACTCTCAAGTTTTTTGTTATTGTCAAGGTTATATAGACAGGTGGGCTGTGGTTGCTCGCTTGCCTCCCTACCGGCGCCTGTTCTCTCTTGGCTACGATTAGTATTCACGAATAAATATAACGATGACTAGACGTAGAAAACGTGACCAGTTAGATGAATGATGTTGAAGGTTGTCATATCTGCAGCTGACTTAATTTTTTTTTTTTTTTGGGGGGGGGGGTCTCGTTTATTTTGTTTGTTAAAAAAAAATTCTTCTCAGCACGGAAATTATACTGTAAAGTTCAGTTAAATGTTGTCCTTCCTCGTCCCTCCCTTCTCTACCCCCCCTTTCTCTGGCCTTGTGTCGAGGTGAGCCACACCTGTGTGAAGCCAGAGGTATTTATTGATTTTATAATAAAATGTAAAGTTGCTTGTTGTCATGATGGCATTGGCTGGGGGATGGTTTAGGGGGGAAGGCAGCAGCAGCAGCAGGGGTGGTGGTGGTTTCCAGCACTTGACACGAAATACTTGTCAATGACACTTGTCTGTAATTTAGTGTGTCCTATCTGTCTGTCGCCCCCCCCCTCCCCCCGCTTTCCTCCTCTTTTAATAATGTGACTGTTTACATTTTCCCAAAATTCAGGGAGTTTCCCCAGTCTCGAGTATTTTATTCAAAACGTAAGGTAGCGGATGACAGTCCCTCTGGAGTTTTCCTTCCTTTCAGTCTGGTCCTATTGATTGTGTTATTTCCTCCGGGTGTGTGTTTTATACCACGTTTACAGTGACTACAGTGACTACCATGTCATCCAGTGTTAACTGTGGCCTTTGATCTCCCTACCTGGCCTCGATGCCGGTTTATTTGTAAAGACATCCTGGAATCATTTTAAGATGTGGAGGCCGGTGAACGGGCGGCAAGGGACTAGTTGGTTAATGGCAGGACAGAACCTTAAGGGAAAGAAGTGGAACAGGATGGAAAAGGGGGAACGGAGGCGAGTGGGGAGCAGCACAGGTAGATAGGTACAGGCATTGTTTTGTAATTGGCAATGACTGATATGGTAGTGTCGGGTAGTGTTGACCCAGACCAGCAACAACCAGGAGTCCTGGTCAGAGACCGGGCTGCGGGCACGTTGATCCTCGGAATTATCGATAGGTAGTATGACGGGTGGTGGTGCCTCGTGACGGGTGGTGGTGGTGCCTCGTGACGGTGACGGGTGGTGGTGGTGCCTCGTGACGGTGACGGGTGGTGGTGCCTCGTGACGGTGACGGGTGGTGGTGGTGCCTCGTGACGGGTGGTGGTGGTGCCTCGTGACGGTGACGGGTGGTGGTGCCTCGTGACGGTGACGGGTGGTGGTGCCTCGTGACGGTGACGGGTGGTGGTGCCTCGTGACGGGTGGTGGTGCCTCGTGACGGTGACGGGTGGTGGTGGTGCCTCGTGACGGGTGGTGGTGGTGCCTCGTGACGGGTGGTGGTGGTGCCTCGTGACGGGTGGTGGTGGTGCCTCGTGACGGGTGGTGGTGGTGCCTCGTGACGGGTGGTGGAGGTGCCTCGTGACGGGTGGTGGTGGTGCCTCGTGACGGGTGGTGGTGGTGCCTCGTGACGGGTGGTGGTGGTGCCTCGTGACGGGTGGTGGTGGTGCCTCGTGACGGGTGGTGGTGGTGCCTCGTGACGGGTGGTGGTGGTGCCTCGTGACGGTGACGGGTGGTGGTGGTGCCTCGTGACGGTGACGGGTGGTGGTGGTGCCTCGTGACGGGTGGTGGTGGTGCCTCGTGACGGGTGGTGGTGCCTCGTGACGGTGATGTGGTGGTGGTGCCTCGTGACGGGTGGTGGTGGTGCCTCGTGACGGTGACGGGTGGTGGTGCCTCGTGACGGTGACGGGTGGTGGTGCCTCGTGACGGTGACGGGTGGTGGTGCCTCGTGACGGTGACGGGTGGTGGTGCCTGGTGACGGGTGGTGGTGCCTCGTGACGGTGACGGGTGGTGGTGCCTCGTGACGGTGACGGGTGGTGGTGCCTCGTGACGGTGCCTCGTGACGGGTGGTGGTGGTGCCTCGTGACGGGTGGTGGTGGTGCCTCGTGACGGTGACGGGTGGTGGTGCCTCGTGACGGTGACGGGTGGTGGTGCCTCGTGACGGTGACGGGTGGTGGTGGTGCCTCGTGACGGGTGGTGGTGCCTCGTGACGGTGACGGGTGGTGGTGGTGCCTCGTGACGGGTGGTGGTGGTGCCTCGTGACGGGTGGTGGTGGTGCCTCGTGACGGTGACGGGTGGTGGTGGTGCCTCGTGACGGTGACGGGTGGTGGTGGTGCCTCGTGACGGTGACGGGTGGTGGTGGTGCCTCGTGACGGTGACGGGTGGTGGTGGTGCCTCGTGACGGTGACGGGTGGTGGTGCCTCGTGACGGTGACGGGTGGTGGTGGTGCCTCGTGACGGTGACGGGTGGTGGTGGTGCCTCGTGACGGTGACGGGTGGTGGTGGTGCCTCGTGACGGTGACGGGTGGTGGTGGTGCCTCGTGACGGGTGGTGGTGGTGCCTCGTGACGGGTGGTGGTGGTGCCTCGTGACGGGTGGTGGTGGTGCCTCGTGACGGGTGGTGGTGGTGCCTCGTGACGGGTGGTGGTGGTGCCTCGTGACGGGTGGTGGTGGTGCCTCGTGACGGGTGGTGGTGGTGCCTCGTGACGGGTGGTGGTGGTGCCTCGTGACGGTGACGGGTGGTGGTGCCTCGTGACGGGTGGTGGTGGTGGTGGTGACGGCAGCAGTTAGCATTAGTGCAATTTGTGCTCTCCCCAACAACAGGATGTCTGAAGAATTTACGTCAAATAAATAAGATATAGTTACAGGTATATATATATTTCCGAAAAAAACTGCAGATTTGTCATTCATATTTGCTACCATGGACACCTTTTATTCGCCAAGTAAATGTTAGCTGCGTGTTCTCCAGGGGCTGGATTCATAAAGCAGTTATGGAAGGACTTACAAACCTGTAAATATTTTCAAATCTTTGACGGCTTTGTTTACATTTATTAAATAGCTTGAGCTCCGAAGCACTAGGAGGCTGTTTATAACAAAACAGCCTCCTGATTGGGAAGTTTCGATGCCCGTAAAGTATTTAATATATAAACAAAGCTGCCAAAGATTGAAAAATGATGTACAGGTTCCTAAGTACTTGTGAAATGCTTGTTGAATCATCATAGGCCAAGTCAGCAACTTGTTCAGCCGTGAATGTTGCAACAGTATTACATCCTTTGGAGTACTAGTCTTGAAAAAGTATCATTATTGGTTTTGCGTCTTGTTTGAAAGGTTATCTAGCTTTTTTACTTGTGGCAGTTACATTTATGTTTTGAAACAACACAGCACCCAAGGGAAAAGGAACATGTCCCTCACGGTTTCAAAGCGCCCCCTAGTTCATGTATAAACAAGTGTGTTTTAGGAGAGGCTTCCTTATCACGTATCCGGTGATAAGCTTCCTCTCACTCCCAGGCTGGAGCTAGTGATCGTATGCTCCCACCGCCAGTGGGTAGAGCTCACTCTTGCATCCTATCTAAACCTCTGTTCCCTCGCTTGTAAGCTCGTGCATTACCTCGTGTGTATATATCTTTTACCCCAGAGCTTGTCTGGCTGCTGGTAGTCCCAGGAAGTTTTCTCTACCCCTGTAGCTCTGTCTGCGTCGTTGTCACTTGATCCTAAAAAAAAATCTCAAAAACCTGGATATATGAATAAAGTATTTTGTTTAATAACAATACATGCTCTATTTTGTCTGTAATTTAAGCAGTTTATTGATGAAATCCCACACAAAGAAATATGGTACCTTTAAGGTAGGTGTAAGAGTTGGTTCAGGGGATCAGTGTCCCGAGGCTTGTCTCTGGCACCATACTTGAAATAAAAGCCGCGTAGTTGATTGAAAGTTTATTTCGAGTTTCATAACTGCAGTTTCTTACGTTAGTGTGAAGTTTATTCAGCCATGGTAGCATATGTGCCATACTCGAGGCAGTGCTTTCCTACAAGAACTCTGGGTTGGTAGTGAAAATGACTTATTACGTCAACAAAATAACGAAGGTGATTAAAATAGTTCCCTCAATAAGGATACAGAACTTAGTTATGGCAAGGTTTGCTAGATAATCACATTTTTCATACCAATTTGGTTGAGCCAGCTACATGTCTACCTCCTGTTGTTGGTTCTGGAGATTAACACCCCCCCCCCCCCCCCCCCCACAGCCTAGTCGCTAACCAGGCTTCTCTGTCTGGTCATCCAAGATGTTAGATGCAGTTGCTCACAGCCTGATATATGAATCACAGCCTTGTTGAGTAGGTATCCTTTGGTAGTATTTATCGAGTTCCCTCTTGAACACCGTGGGAGGTCGACCATGCCCCTTGTGTGTAGAGGGAGTGCGTTGAAAAATTTAGGGCCTTTGATAGTCATAGATCTCTCGGTGCCCCTATTGCATCAAGCAGGTATTAAGCACCTTTGCTTTTCAAGGGAAAATGATAGGATGGATTATGAGAGCGTTCAAATTAAAGGGTCCCGTAGCAATGTTAATACTATTTAAATTACTGGTGCTGTCCCACCTTGAGTACTACTCTGTACTTCCCTTTTCAGAGCAGGAGAGATTTTAGACAAAAAGAGGGAAGACGAGAACATATGCGACACGCATACACACAATAAAGCGCGTAAATTATTGGGACCGTCTCAAAGCTCTCAACGTGTACTCTGGAAAAAGAGACGAGAGATGTATCAAATAATATTTGCATGGAAGGTACTGAAAGGCCTGGTCCCAAGCTTGCACAGTAGAATAATATACAGGCGCGAAAGATATGGAAGGAAATGCAGAATAGAACCAGTGAGGAATAGAAGTGCCATAGGCGCAAGAGCACTATCTGAACACGCGAGGTCCACAGCTGTTCAATACTCTCCCAACAAGCATTAGAGTAGCAAACATGTGGTTTCTGTTATATATTTACTTCCTTCCCCCACTCTTTTCTTCCTTGTCGCCTCTTCTTTCCTTTTCTCTGTTTACTGTTAATGTTCCAATGTATGTTTCGTCTTGTGGCGGCTGAAGCAAAATATCAATATCATCTCGACTGTAAGAATACGAATAATTTAGTTTTACTGGCTTAGACATCATCTGAGATAATTAACAGTTGGTTCCTGTTGAGACCCCCCCCCCCCACTTGTTTAGTGAAGGAGGGGTGGGGCCTGTAGACCTCCCCAATCCCCTTCATGCGTCTCCTCTCGTTAATATTTGTATCGTTAATAATAGTTGAACGCACAATAGATTCCAGAATAATCAATGTACAGTAGTTTCTTAAGATTTAACTATTTGAAGGCAGTGTATATTTCAGCTTAGAGGCGATGTGGAGCGAGTATAAAGCCTCGTGCCATTCATTACGATGTGCGATGATATGAGGTAGTAGTGTATACCTTCCAATTCAAGCTATAATGATGGGATTTTCGGCTTCGGTTTTGATCAGTGTTGCTGTATATTGAAATTTGCTAACGTCGTTAGTGTAGTTGAGTTTGAAAGTAGGGGACAAATTAGATAGAGGAATTTACATAGGGACGTATTTTAATGTTCTGAAGCGCTGACAGGCCTGCAGGCGAGAGGGGAAAAATACCTAATTGGTATGAATTTTTCATTGATGTCGGTAAAATGTGTGTGTTTGACTTCGAACAAAATAATTGTACACATAATGTTGCTAGCAAATAATAATGTAATTGGTATACCAATGGATATACGGAGTGTACTTTCTCTGTTCAACTCATAGGTAGCTGGTCTACCTGATGATAACTAAAGTTTTTAAAATTTAATATAGTAGATACAAAGAGAGGAGACCCTGGGCGACGGAGGAGCGGGGCGAGAGTGGCCTAGGGGGAGATAATAGCAGACAGGTCTTCCCTGAAGGCATTTCCAGGTAAACTCCAGGCGGGAGTGGAGGTTGTGTGCCCTCTGTATCTCGATAGGTCACACATGTCCAGCGGCACTTTGCCCGGGGGGTCGGGGGTGGAGGAGGCAGAATATCAAGTCTTTATGGAAGAGATGCGTGTGTAACATCTGTTTGGGGAGACGGGGTCGGGGTGAGTTGTCATAACTGGTAGTTTGGGGGAGTGATGAATGTAGCATTTTCAGAGGGGGAGTAGCAGGAATTAGATGGTTTTAAAAGTTGGGACAGTTTCTGTTTCCGATTCTTTTCCGAATGAGGAAGGGTTTATTGAATATACCCGCCTAGTTGGGCTTGTGGAGGTTGAACTTCGGCTCTGGTCCCGCCTCTCAACTGTCAATCAACTGGCATATGAGGCAGATTGTGATAGTGCTTATTGTTGGAAGAGCTAAGGTCAATTTTAAACATAAATCTTGTTCCGTTTTATGCTAGACTTTGCCCTGAAGTGTGTTTTCCAATAGGCAGTGATTGGTAACATTCATTTGTCGCTGGGTTTTCTCAACAATCAACCTAGATAAGGGACTCTGTTGACTGCAGATTTGGCATAAAAATTTATTAAGATACGGCAAAGATAGTTTACGGCTTGAATCCACTCTATAAATCATCTTAATTATATGGACCGACTAAAAGTTCTAAATCTGTATTCTCTAAGAGTGCAGGCGAGATATACATAATCTACACTTGGAAGATATTAGAGGGACTGGTTCCAAATCTGAACACAGATTTAGAACGTTTTATGCTTCACACAAGAAGCAGCCTGCTTGACCAGACAACCAACTGGGAGGCTTGGTCGGAGACTGGGCCATGGGGTCGTTGATCCACGGACGGCTACACAAGGTAGCCACAAGACTACCTTGCCCTTATTACTGAGGCTTATCTGGGATAAGCAGTATATCACCCTTGCAAAATGAACAGTATTAGTCAAGAGGATAAATAAAGTTTGTCTTGATGTTTTGTACATGTTTACATTTACACTACTTAAATGAAAAGCAAAGGGGGGGGGGGTGTGCTAGTATTATGTTAGTTGTACTGGGGCAAGAATTATTGGTGACAAAATCTACTGAAAAACGTAGAATGGACTTCTTGACTGAAAGTACATTAACAATGAGACTGAACTTAACATTAAAATAAAGGAAACAACAAAAGTCTTACTTTGGCCAGTATGAGGCAGCACCTATTTATATCCACCCCAAGCTTATTCATATTCATTTATACTGTACTGTATTCACTTAGTTGTGCTTATGGGGTTGAGCTCTGCTCTTTTGGCCTGCCTCTAAACTGTCAATCAACTGTTACTAACCACTAATTCCCCCCCGTCCCCATGCAGGAAGCGGCCTGTAACTGCTGTCTAACTCAAAGGTACCTATTTACTGCTAGGTAACAGGGGAATCTGGGTGAAAGAAACTGCCCATTTTTTTTCTCGCTAGCGCCGGGAATCGAACCCAGGCCACAGGATTACGTGTTCAGCGTGCTATTCACATTGGCCTCCACCAATTTCTCACCTAACTTGTCCCAACTGTCTGCCATTCTGTTTACAAAAGTGAATTTTCTTATATTTCTCTTGCAGCTTTGTTTTATTAGTTTAAATTTGTGACCTCTTGTTCTTGAAGTTCTGGGTCTCGGGAATTCTTCCCTATCAATTTTATCAATTCCTGTTATTATTTTGTATATAATGATCATATCGCCACATTACCTTCTATCTTCTAGTTTTTGCATATTTAATGGCTCTAACTTCTCCTCGTAGCTCTTGTCCTTCAGTTCTGGGAGCTACTTAGTGGCATGTCTTTGCACCTTTTCCAGTTTGTTGATGTACTTCTTAAGATATGGGCACCATACAACCGCTGCATATTCCAGCTTTGGTCTAACAAAAGTTGTGAACACTTTCTTTAGTATTTCTCCATCCAAAAACATATATTTATACAGTACTTGAATATTACCCACAATCTTTTTATACACATCTTAGCTTAACACACCACACACGACTTTTTAAATATTTTAAAATACTGTATATAAATATACAACTTTTTAAATATAATATAAAAGTTTATGTATGTGTGTGTATATATATGTACAGTATACTGTATATACATATTTATAACCTAAGTTTATTATTGGGCTTGTGTACCAATAATTGAATTAGTATATGCTAAATAAATTGCTTATCTCAACACAAGATTACACCATTTTCTTTTAACTTTGTTTCCTTCAAAATTCAAGTAGTTAACCATAAGTTCTTTGACCCTGAACCAAATATAATGTCAATCAAAGGCATACATGCTAATCTTGTAATGAATTTGGCAATTGTTCATTTTCATAATTTTTCAATCATTTTTATTTTTTGGAGACCTTTTTTAGTTTCTCATTAACCCTGTCTTTGCAGAGCCGTGGGTAAGACGTGTCTGCTCATCAGTTACACAACCAATGCCTTCCCTGGAGAATACATCCCGACAGTGTGAGTATCCACCGGGTGTGGTCCAGTTTTATATTAGTATTGGAGGTATAAAAAGGTGTGTTTATCTTGTATCACCCAGTGTTTAATTGCATAGGTTGAAGGTGTATAGGCCAAAAGAGTTGAGTAATAAATTCCAGTGCACTAGTACAAAAACATTGTGTGCTACTGGAAGAAAATGCAACATGCCTTCAGTGGCAGCATCAGAATCTTTAGAAAGTTAAAAAAAAAAAATTATAATGCAAATATTGATTAAATAATTATTTGTAATTCTTTAATATGTAGTTGCTTTTATAGTATTCACAGGTATTTCTGCTGGTATTGTCATTGAAGTTTGTAAGTGGCATGTGTCTTCAGTGTAGATTTCACTCTTGTTGTTACCTGCTTTTATTTAAAATGTTCAGTACAATTATGCTTAAAGTATAGTTATTTTTGTAGCTGTAGTAGTAGTAAAGAGCCACTTTAATATCAACTGCTTGATAAACTTGAGTGTGTGTGTCTACTTGGTGTATGGGTAATATACAGGAACACAATTAGTGGTTGTATAGTATTTATTGGAGGTTAAATATAGTGATGACATTGCTTGTTAAGGAATAGACTATTGAAGGTAATGTTTTGTGTGTAAGCTACATAGTATATCCATGTCTAGTTATAAAGTTTTTCTACTCCCTAAGCCCAGTCTGGGTCTAGGCTTGTCTGCTGATAAGTTAAACAGTTGAGCTGCTTGGAGCAGTTTGCAGGCCCACACATCAATCACAACTCTGCTGATCTAGACTAACTTCCTGCAGGGATTCATGCAATTGCTTCTTGAAAACATTTCATTTTGTCCCTGCATGATTTCTTAATTTGCGAATGTACAGTTGGTTGAAGAACTTGGAGCCTCTGATTATACAGTTTTCATAAATTGTTCTCATGGAACTTCTACTCCTCACTGCCTATTCTGCATTTCCTACTATATCCTTTGCTCCAGAAAGTAATTTTATAGTGCTTATTTGATATATGGCCTAGATTACCTTTCATGTACAGTACACATTGATACCTCTGTCTCCTTTCTAGAGTTAAAATTTTGAGTGCTTTGAGAAGGCCCCAGTAATCCTACACATTTTACCGTCTGTGCAGTACACGTTTGTTATTCTATTTCGGAAAGCAAACTATCCATTGGCTGCTTACATACATTCATATCATTATCCTACTTCGCCACTTCCATTGGATTTTGGAGGCATCAGCCCAATGAAAAAAAGGCAAATCATATAAATTTTGTATATTGTACAGTATTAAATAATCAATCACTTGTTGATTGCATTCTTTACATTTCAAAAGATAATATGAATGAACTACTGTCACACTTCAGAAGTCGTGCACAGAACTTTACATTACTCATTCAAACTTAAATTTCACAAACAAACTGCAATGCCATAAGATATTCATTGCCTCATAACACACTTTATTCATGAACAGGCATAAGCCTTCATAACTTCTACCATCATCATCTTCTAACATCAAAAACTTAGTTTTTACCAAAAAATTAGTTTAAAATATAATTAGTTTTTACCAAATTTATTGCATTCTATTCATTATTTCATTTCTTCTTTCTCTGGCTTAAAACTATCTGATCAGAATTTTCTTCGTCTGAAAGTTTTTGCCACTCCTGTTTGATTCCTCCCAAATTGATACAGCCATAGGAATCTGACTTTGCTTTCAGGGCCCTAGAAAGTTTCAGGGTGTGGATGAGGGGTTGCGAGGCCTGGCTTCACAACGGTGTTGCAACCCGTTCTCGCACTTGCTTATAGTCAATATTTGGTTTATTAATAAGTGCATATGTGACATACTAATTTATTGTGAATATTTGAGTTTACCTTGAAAAGCTGAATAGAAAACACCAACCTAACCTAACCTTCTTAGTATGTTAAGATAAGCATCTTATTGCTTCTTAATTACAATTAGTACTTAACCTATACTGTACCTATATTGATATTAGTTTTATAAAAATAATAAAACAAAACTAAAATATTTAAATAAATTGTAAAGTAAATGAGGATATTGTCAAATTTTGTATAAAATCTCTATTGTTTAATAAAGCTGAAAGAAATTCCTATTATTATAACTGGTGTATTGAAAATCGGTAGAAAGAGTTTATACCTTAAACACAATATAACTTGAAATATACGACACATGTACTTATTAATATGCCAAATATTGACTATAAGCAATAAGTCATGTGTGTGTACTATATTGTGCGAGAGCGGGTTGCGTGGTGAGGTTTCTTAGGCTTCATCAAATCAAATTTACTGAAACCCTTGCAGGCAATGTCATCTAAATTTTTATGCAGGTTCTCATTCAGTACCTGATGAATTTTTTTTTTTTAATTTGTTGGTTATTTTATTCACAAGGCACATGAAGCTTTTAACCACTTCCAAATTTTTGAGTTGTATCATGATTAAAAATGTCACTTTGGAATTTTTGAAACAATCTAAATTTTTAAGGTAATACTTCATTATTTCTATTACATATTACTGTAAATTGTTCTACACTATACTTCTAATAAATTTGTTATTACTCTTGATGTTCTGTAATGTCTTGTATTGATAATAAGGCAATAAGTGTTGGATAGAAAATTATGTACCTGTACACTATATACAGTACTGTGTATTTAATACAAATTTAAACTTCAGTATTTTATACGGTGTTGCCCTTTTAGTGTAGATATCATTGTTATGCACTTAACATAACTGCTAAAGGTTATGGTATGGAAAACAATTATTCAGCAAATTACAAAATTACTATTTTATTAAATTACTTTGTAAGAGCATTTATTGGTGAGGCAATTGGCCCAAGGTATTTAAATAAAGTAACCAACAGTATAATACTCAGCAGTGTTCTGTAAATTATCTTTATTCTGCAGTGCGTTCTCCATCATTCCTGTATAATGGAGGGTTGATTGTTTGAGCCATGTCACTTGCAAATACTGTACAAGTTAGACTTTCACCCTCGCCCCAGTACTGGTACTGTACTGTCTTAGACTTCACAAGTCATTTTATCTTTGTGCCAACTGATCTAGTTAAAGCACTTTGGACAAAATATTAATGTTTTTTCAGTGCTCCATGAGCTGCTAGAATTAAGGGGTTTCTTAAATGTATTGAAGATATAGTAGGTCATTGATCTGTACTGTATATGATTACACTATGGAAAGACACTACATATACCCTGTATATATTAAAAAAAAAATGGGTAAATCTGTTTTAAATTTTTAAAGGAAAAACTGGTCTGCCTATCAGAATCTATTCACTTTTCGCTAATTTTCTCCTTATTCCTCCACCCCCACACACAAAAAAAAATACTGTAGTGTACTTGAGTGGCAGATGGAATTAGGCACACACTTCTCATTAAATTAAAAAAACAAAATATGCATTGGCCTTTGCAGTGTAAAAATTGCACAAGAGTGAAGAAAACTCGGACAAAAAATTATGACAATTTACTTTAATATCAAAATGAACAAATAACGTGCGAAATTCACACCATCCCTGATTTGACAAACTTGCCTAACACAAACAATAATAACACAAATACATAAACACTTATGTTAACACAAAGTATTTACATAAACCCCTACAACCTGTACATGAAGCAGCTGGAGGAAAGTATCGCATTGAGGTCATAATGTTAATTCCCTGAGCACTTGAGACTGATGAATTGACAGAGGTCACAGGTATTTATACCCTTGACGGTGACATCACATCCTTTGTCACCGAGGCTTGGAACTAGGAACTGGCGGCGTAACTGGTAGTTTATAGATGTAACAAGGAACCGGAGGCATAACTGGTAGTTTATGGACGTAATGAGGAACCAGCAAGTCTGGAGGTCGAAAACTTGCCTGGGACCCCTGGGGTGGATTGGAAGGTGTACTGATGGTGGTGTCCGTCTGTGACTAGGTTGAACTCCATACCAGTCGTAGTACGAGGTATGTAGGTTGGTGAATAACGAAGGTAAGATGGAAGAGACGGTTTCCTCTGCTATGCTGGGGAACTGTGTGACAATGTTAAGTTCCCTTTTGAAGAGGTTGACTAGTCGGACATTATTTCTTTGTTGCTGATGATGGTGGCCGCACTGAACCAAGACCATCTGAGGATAGCAATACTGTAGATGAAGAATGCTTTGACATTTTAGTGGTTATGATAGGTGTGCAATGTCCATGTACATATCAATGTAAATATACAATAGGAAATTTCTGCTGTGCATTGTTGGTCATGTGATGCATTTTTTTATGGTTCGACCCTCAAGTGTGGGGAGGATCATGTAGTGTTTAGATAAATTGTATACTGTGTGTGTATCTGGGTGTCACAGTGCATTCAGACGTCTGTTTATAAATGTACGTGTTTACGCAAGCTTTAATTTCTGCGGAAGTCCCGTCGGCTCCCCGGAGTTAGCCGGGCTGATATGAATATATTAGACCCTAGCATTAGTCAATGCACATGAAATTCTAGGCGTAAAGGGGGACCATGAGCCAGAACCTGTCTCCCTCAGAGAGGCACGAGGAACAATGGCCTATAGAAACCCCGTGTGGTTGGAAACATCCTGTCTGCCATTGACTGGGTCAAGCACCCAGAAACGTAAGTGCCCCAAAACAAACCCCTATTTTGGTTAAAATATTGCTACTGAGGGCCGAACTAGTGGACAGAACTCTCCAAATGAAAACGAGCAAACAAGTATGACGTCACCATGTCGCCGCAACACTGTCTGCACCCCCCCTCCCCTTCTCTCTGGGAGGTGGATGGGGGAGCCCCAGACCCCTGTGGCAGTTATCCACCCTGCAGTTCTGTGGCTGATGTGAAACTAGCAAAGTAGTGTGCCTCTAGCTCCTGAGTTTTCCAGTTCTGTGCCTTGTGGTAGGGTTCTGTCTGATAGGTTGTTCAACGTCCTCCCAGCGACTATAAGAAATATTGCCGGAACAACCGTGGACATCTTCAAGAGAAAACGGGACGGTTTTCTAAGAGAAGTTCCGGATCAGCCAGGCTGTGGTGGGTATGTGGCCCTGCGGGCCGCTCCAAGCAACAGCCTGGTGGACCAGACTCTCACAAGTCGAGCCTGGCCTCGGGCCGGGCTGGGAGTAGAACTCCCAGAACCCCATCAACCAGGTATCAACCAGGTATAGGTGGTGCACAAGCCAGAAGTAATTTCACAAGTATTCGGGCTGCATGCACCTAAAGTTTTCTTCCCTAGGTTCCCTGTAAGTACTGCCCTTGGGGCTTAGGGCCACCTTCCACAAGTCGTCTTGGGATCTACCTCTGCTGGGTCTTTTGTTGCTCGGTGATTGCCTACTCTTTGGAGCCAGCTGGGGTGTTTCATACACCTCTGTTTGCCTCTGGGTAGGGGTTAGTTTTCATCACTGGTTGGGGCACAGGGTACTGTCCAGCTAGTTTTCACTTCAGTGGCTGGCCCTGTTCCGCCTAGGCACGTTGTCCTTTTGCGGGGTTTTATTTTACATTTTGTTTTCCCTGCCTGGTGGGGGGGAGGGTCTGCCCCCTTGATTTGGTCACACCCTTTTTGTATCTTGATAGTCCTCCGCTATACTCCCGTGAGTGTACATGTCCGGGGGGTTCAGCTTTAGCAGTTTGCTTGATAGTTTTTGGGTGCTGGTTAGCAGTATCCTGCCTGGGCTACCCTTAGCAAGATAATGCGACTGAGGGCCCTGGGAAACCCTGCAGGGCTCTTTGGTCCAATAGGTGTGACCCTTGGGTCCCCTCTCACTTCATGCGAGTTTGAAGGTTGCTCTGTATCCTTGTCTCAGGGTGGGCTCTTTGGGGCTGGTCGCTTGGGTGACTCGTCTGCCGAGTTCTCAGGGTTTGGCTCTTCTGGCCGTTCACGTTCGGGGAGTGTCCAACGTCCTGGCAAACAGCCTGTCGGTTCATTCCCCCGTCCATGGAATGGATGGTCAACGCAGACTCGTTTAGTTGGCTCTGCCGGATGTACGAGCTCCCGGAGGTGGACCTCTTCGCGTCGGCGTGGTCGAGGTGTATTCCGGTATATGTGGCGCCCTTCCCCGACTCCGAGGGCCGTCGGGGTCGATGCCTTCAGGCAGGACTGGTTGAGGTGGGGTTACTTGTAACCTCCCCCCCCCCCCCCCCCGTTTCTGCTGTGGCTCAAGGGTCTAGTGCGCTTGGAGACTTACCTTAGGAGTAGTTTTTTTGGGTCCTTGGTGGCCGGCCCAGTTTTGGTTTCAGGCACTGTTTGCTCAGTGTCCGAATCCGAGGGTCTTCCTGCAGCTCCGCCTCTTTCAGCAGGTTGGGACAGTCCGTTACATGGCTGGTTCGATCTTCCCCTAAAGTCTTTGTGTCTGGTTTTTCTGATGTGGGTGTATCACCACTTGTATGGTGATCAGGTGACTTTGTTGTTGGTGTCCCACCTGCGTGCTTCGTCTCGGCGGCAGTATGAAGTTTCCCGGTGGTCCTTCAGTTATTTCTTATCCCTTCATAGGTTTACTTCAGTGTCTGATAGGGTTGCCTTCTCCTTCCTTTTGTGGTTGTTCCAGGATAGTCATCTTATGCTGAATATTGTTACCTCATATCGTGCGACGCTGGCGGAGCCGCTTCAGCTTGCATTCGGGGTGGATGTTACTTCTGTCCCGTTCCGAAAGCTGTCTTGTGCAATGTTTCACCTCTGGCCGCCTCATGTGCTGCCTGGGCCATCTTGGTCGTTGGACCTGCTGTTCTCCTATCTCTCTCCTCGGTTTGTAGTGGCCCCTTTGGTTCAGGATTGTTTGGCGAAGGCTCTTTTCTTGTTGACATTGGCCTCTGGGGGATCGGGTTGGGAAACTTCATGCTCTCCTCCAGCACAGGGGTTTCTGCTCTTTTGGTCCTGGTGGTAGGTTTGTTCATTTGCAGCCGTCTCCTTCTTTTCTGGTGAAGAATAAGACTTGCTCTCTGGAGGGATCCTTGGGTTGTTTAAATCTTAGTTGGTCAGGCCAGGGGGTGCATTATGTGTTGTCCGGTTGCGACTCCATTATATGATCACCACGACCTTGGTGACCGGGGACGTGCTTTGGGTTGACCCAGTATTCATTCTTCCTTATTCCAGGGTTCAGGTCTCCCAGGTTGTCTGCAGGGTTATTCGGTCCAGCCGTCTTGCGGTCTATCCTCATGCCCATGATGATCCCAAGTTTGCTGCGCTGGCTGCCGTCTTCGGTTACATGTCTTAGGCTGACATTCGGGTATGGTTTTTGAAGGTTGAATATGGTCATGGCCGCTCGCTACCTTAATGTTCCTGGGCCTAGTCGGGCCTGTGTCACATTGTGTCGGCGGTTGCAGCCAGTTGTCTTGACTTCACATTGAGGAGTGAGGGCTGCCTGCCTCCTGGGTTAAGTCCCTCTTGTTTTGTCTTTGGGTAAGTAGCTCCGGGGAGTCGAAGGGGCTCCCCCAGAAAACCAGCACTGAATGTAATGAAACCCCATTTTCTGGGTGAGATCCGGAGGCTCCCCGGTATCCCTCCCTCCCTCCCTCCCTCCCTCCCCTCCCGTCAAAATTTTTTGTTTGCGGTTTTGACATTCAGCCTCAGAACTGCAGTGGATAGCTGGTGTGGGGGTTTGGGGGGCTCCCCCTTCCCCCTCCCGGGGAGGGGGAAGGGGATTGCGCAGACATCAGCATGGCGACATGGTGACGTCATGCTCGCTTGCTCGTTTTCATTTGCAGAGTTCTGTCCACTACTTCGGCTTTCAGTAGCACAATTTTAACCAGAATAGGGGTTAGTTTTGGAGCGCTTACCTTTCTGGGTACCTGACCCGTTCGATGGCAAACATATAATGCTTCCAACCATACGATTTCTATAGGCCATTGCTCCTCGTGCCTCCAAGGGGGCAAGGTTCTGTCATGTGGTCCCCTGTAGGTCTAGAACTCCATGTACGTTTACTGATGCCAGGGTCTAATACATTCATATCAGCCGGGCTAGCTCCGGGAGAGCCTCTGGGTCTCGCCCAGAAAATGATGTTTCATTACAGTACATTCAACACTGGTTTAACGCAGAGGAAGGTAAAAGGGGGTAACGTGTTTAATGGATACAAGTATTCTATTTTGAAATTCATCATGGATATAGTGCATTGTATGTGTGGCTAAATGAATTGACTTGGTATTGAAGTAAATAGGCCCTTATGAAAAACAAATCTTGTGAAAGTCAATTTCATTTACACTATATTGTCTTGTTGGAATTTTTCACATTACACAATTGAGAATTAAATAGTTGATAGAGGTTTGGTCAAGAATTATATAAACTTGGATGAAATAAGGGATTTTACTTGGCAATAATTTTTGTGAATCTTGAAGCATGTGTCTTTGTAATGGAATTGTGTGAAATCTCAATTTTTTTTAATACGGCTCTTTAGTTATATCCAATAATCCACACAGTTGAATCTTCACTTCTATGATTCTTCCTGCCAGGTTTGACAACTATTCTGCCAATGTTATGGTAGATGGCAAGCCAATCAATCTGGGGCTCTGGGATACAGCAGGCCAAGAGGACTATGATCGCTTGCGTCCTCTGTCATATCCACAAACTGATGTCTTTCTTATCTGCTTCTCCCTGGTTAACCCTGCCAGTTTTGAGAATGTCAGAGCAAAGGTATGGCTTTATTGTCTTGACACGCTCCGTACAGTTATTTTGAATAACGGATACAAAACTGTATTCCACGAGTTTTTAATAAGTGCACTGTCAACTGTTTCAAACATTCTCCTCTGTACAAGGATGAGTGTGTTGTAGATGATGATTTGCTTCAATGAAACTTAAAGTAATGTGTAATGAAGGCCTGTTCTTGACTGGTGTTGCCTTCAATTTGTTGGCAGAACCTGCCATTTGGTTATCCTTAAATGTAATTTATTTTATTTACACCCTGTACTTTGTATCTCTCGGTAAGGAAACAGTACCTACACACAATCTCTTAATATATAGTATAATTTGTCAAATGTAGGGTGATGTAGATACCAGTGAAAGAATATTTGTAAATTAGAATGCTCCACTAAGGTAGAAAGCTAATGTCTTTAAATGCATTGTATTGTACCAACAGCAACACCAAATGTCAGTACTGTACCGTTGTGTACAGTGGATTCCTATTCCATTGGAAAATAATTCAATCAAAATATTTTGATCTAGATCATGTCCAATGTGTCCAAAAACACACATGATAAAATTGTTTACAGAACTCAAGTTCGGATATCACTAGGCAGGATACAAGTGTAAACTGATCATACTGATTCGAACAAGTATGAACGAGCGGTTCATACTCGGCTAACGTTGTACACCAGGGCATATTTTCTGACAAAATTTTCATCGTACATGGGGGGGGGGAAATTGATATTCAGGTGCAATTGTACATTGAGGTTCCACTGTACACAAAATAGGTTATGCTATGAAATTGAAAAAAGTATACATAGTGCATGATCATTTGTGTACGAAATTCTTATGTGCATATTTAACTTTTCAGTGGTATCCAGAAGTGCGTCACCACTGTCCTAACACACCCATCATCTTGGTAGGCACGAAGCTTGATCTCCGAGATGACCGTGAAACCTTAGACAAACTTAAGGACAAGAAGTTAACTCCTATTTCGTACCCTCAGGTTAGTAATTTTTTACCCCAGAAGAAAGCATGTTCAGTGAATATAGGCTGAAGGGGCTGTTGATAATTGCTCTGGAACTCTGTCGTGGGTTTGAGTCGCCTCACTCTCCTAGTCACTGACACTAACCACTGGACCACTTGACTTGTAAAAGTTGTATACAGTGGGGGCCTCGACTTACGATTTTAATCCGTTCCCAGAGACAGGTCGTTGAAAAGCTGAAACATCCTAAGTTGAAACAAATTTTCTCATAAGAAATAATGGGAATTGAATTAATCCGTTCCATACCCCCAAAAATATTAACTTTAAATACAATTTTTTTCTCCAACTACAATACAGTACATATGTTTATTGTATCTTTATCAAGAACTCTTGTTGGCATATGGAAGATGGTGAGGAGGCGGGGGGAGGAGGAGAGGTGTTACTGTTTGGAAGGAGAAGTTCCCCTTTCCATTATAACATCAGGCAGTGAGGACTTCTCTGGGGTACTCTCTCTCGTACATTTTGTAGAAGTACCACCAGAAATGTACCACTAGGTTGTGGCTCACTGCTTGCTTGTCTTATTAAGAATCTGTCTAATGACACTTGTTTTTCCTTACATTTTAACACTTGTCTTTAGTGAGATATCACATCTTCATTTAAAAGGTCAATGTAATGACCTGCTACAGCTTTATCTGGGTAAGTTTTTACAAAAAAAACTTTGCAGTTCTTCCCATACTTAACACATTTTCTTAATGAGGAAGGGACATCCTCTACTGCCTCTACTCAACTATTTTCTTAGGTTGAACCTTACCACTGACTTTTTGGGGACCCATGGCGAGATATATAATAATTACTTTTATGTTCAAAAAACAAAAAAATTGCAAATAATGGAATTTCTTACAAGCGTGATCGTCATTGAGCGGGCGGCTCTGGTAAACTGAGGCAGGTCAACCCGTGCTACCAGGAACCATGCGCTCGGTTGATCTGAACACGTATCAATGAATATCATTAAGTGACGACACGATTGTAAGTCTAGTTGCATTTTCCGACCAAATTTATATCGTAACTCAAAAATATGGTAAGTAGGGGCAATCTTAAGTTGAGGTGTCACTGTAACAGGATTTCCACTGAAATCTGATAGTCTGGAAACTGTCCTCTACTGAAGCCAATCAAATTATGATGCTCCAACTTCAAATACAGACCGTATCTTTATCTGAAGTATTATATTCAGATACAGCCCGTATCTGAAGTTGGAGAGTATGGTGGATGATGAACTATGTTGCCTACACCCTAGTGCTTCAGGGTTATATATAAAACATGAACTGGCTTCAGTAGATGCCTTCAGATTTTGATTTCAGTGAAAATCCAGTTATCACTTTTTCAAGTCGGGGTGGTCCAGTGATTAGTCAGCTAGGGGGAAAAGTCTCGGTCGCGGGTTGGAGTCTCATCAGAGCTCCAGTTGATTTTCACAATGAAGACTGATAATTCAATCATTCTTAATGAATGTGATACCAATATTGAATCATACATCAGAATTCACCCTAACCCCACTGGACTTTGAAGTAGCCATAAACAGCATGCCCATGCACTCTGCACCAGACCTAGATTCCTGGAATTCTACGTTCATAAAAAAGTGCTAAAAACCAACTTCACAGACTGTTAATATCATTTGGAGAGAGCCTGTGGGACATTGATCCTTATCACATTAAGGTGGTAAGTCTTGGGTGGCTTTATTATTTTTGGTTTCGTTGGTCATCCAGGAGTTTGTTGGACCTAATCGGCTGGCAGCGCCATTTTTCCTCCTCACATCAGATGTTGTTGACGACTCTGGGGGGTGAATGCAGTGACCAGTCTCTTTGCATCCCATCACATCTCTCTCAAATGAGGAAAATGATCTTTGACTTATAGGAGGTTTAGCAGTAAAAGTTCTCTGTATATTCTCCAGGTCAACAACTTCTCCAGTGTTCAATGGGGCCGTTAATGTTTTAAGTAGTATTATCATTGTTAAATTATTCCTTGTTTTAAAGGTTTTTGTTATCCAGCTTGTCATTTTTCTAGTAGTGACAGATGCCTGATTATATTTTTTACAGTTAAGGTATTTTGACATTCTCTAAAAACTATAGACTGTTCACACTGTCACAAAGTATTTGAAAGATTTAATAGGTCAAATCTCCAGTTTATCTAGAACAGTGAGTTTCACAAAGCCAGGTTAACATAGGCTGGATCTAAACATCTAGATCTTTCACAATTACTCAACCACTGTGACAGAATCACAAAAGCATTAGAAGGAAAAACAAAATGCAGATGTTGTGTACGGCAACTTTGTGAAAGTATGCAAGTCACCATGATAGCCCATGAAATGAGATCAATAGGAAAGCTAGATAATGTAGGGTGAGTGATTTTCAATTTGTCACAAAAAGCAGAGTTAAAGAAAATGGTCTAAGCACAGTGGAAGACCCCTATTGGTATTTAAAAAGTCAGAAACTGTAGGAAAAACCTATAAGATTTTCCTTACAAGGACTGTAGAAAAAATCCTTGTAGCTGCTTTTGTCATTAATATCAGATGCTGTATAAATAAAAAAATAGTCAACTTTGTCCCTGTTTTTGCATACAATACAAAAATAAGCATAAAACTTAAATGTTGTCCAGGGTTATATAGATATGACTATATGCATTTTTTGACCTTGCTACTTGGCACTCTTACAAAAGATTTTTGTTGTATGATCTATTGGTCCATAATTTGTGGTATATGCTTTACCACCCATTTTGTGGAGTGGCGCGATTTCCACCGTTTGTGATGAGGATGACCCCAGTATCCAGGCTTCATCTCCATATGATGTTTAGGGCATGTGATCATTTATTTTTTATGAATGTAGAATTTCAGGAATCTGGGCCGAGGGCAGAGTGCATGAGCATGCTTTATCTGGCTTGTTCAAAAGTCTAGTCGAGTTAGGTTGATATAAAAGACGAGAGTCAAGGTTGGAGTAATGTCATACTGTATCCTTAGTATTTCACTTATACTAAAGGGTTTTTGCATTAGACTTTGCATAATAGGAGAAACATTTTGGGTTCTCGATTTCACTGGTCTCTCTTGTGGATTAAATGATTTTGCAGGTGTAGTTTGATTGCGTCTATTTCGCTGTAGCTTTCTACAGAGAAATATTGTCTATTTTTCTATTGTCTTCACTTATAGAGAGCACTCCTCTCTCTTTTCAATTTGCATAATTTTTTCTTGGTGGAATTTGTTAGTGGAATGTGAATTGAGTATACAGGTATGTCTATTGCTACTATGTTTAATATCTTAAGGCATTAACATGGATTTGCATTATCCAGCTGGTCTTCTCAACTTATTTCTGTGAGGATGTTGTTTATTAGTGTCCAGTTAATAAGTTATTAAAATTGAATTGGCTGAATACTCATCATTTTGGATTTGAGGCTGGTTGCACTGGTCTATTGTCCTTGCTTGTGAAGTTTGATTAGGTTGCGATCCATAATAACAAGTATTTACAATCTGTTTTGGATGATTAATCAAACTGGCCTGTTCACCATTTTTCTGACTCTATTTTCCACTCCCAAGTACTATTCATAAATTACACACAGAAATCACATTAGTGTGATGCATCAAATGAACAAATCCACAAGGGCCGTGATGAGGGTTCGAACCTACGTCTGAGAGGATCCCAGACGCTGCCTTAATTGACCAAGCTACGACGTGGTTAAAAGAATTGCAACCGGGAAATCATCCTGACCTACTCGGGTGAATTGTGTAAAACCCTGGTTTGTCTCTCGGAGAGACTGCAGGATCCATCGTAGGTCAGGATGATTTCCCGATTGCAATTCTTTAAGTCAATAAAATATCCACTACAACTGTGCTCATAATTTTGTATTTAACATAACCTAATCAAACCCAATCTAATCAGGGTGCATTAGCTCCAAACATAATCATTGAGAATTGGTGGTAAGTTTAATATTTGTATATTGCAGGGTCTGTCTATGGCCAAGGAGGTTGGTGCCACGAAGTATTTGGAGTGCTCTGCTCTAACCCAGAAGGGACTCAAGACTGTGTTTGATGAAGCTATTCGTGCTGTGCTGTGTCCTATTAAACCCCCAAATAGGAAACGCAAATGTACCCTCCTTTAAAGCCCAGTAGATGATTATCTAGGCCCCAAATGAGTGGATTTTTTTAATTGTGTCATGGCTTTGGAATCATGTTGACCATCTGTGATATATCAGTATCTCAAACGTGTCCCCAAATAAAGGTATTTTTTTCCTTTTGGCCACTTGGTTCTGATATGTCATAGGAAGCCGTACAGTATGGTTTTAAAGTGAATTGTGTATTATGTGTTGACAGTTACTATACTGCTATATAAAGTGATTTTTCCTGTTGAACGTGAGGAAAAATGTCTGTCAAGACAAAAACCAATGAATGGAATTTCATAATTGGAGTCAAAGGTATTTGGTTTATGAAAAGCAATTTTTTTTATACAACCCCTGTTTGGGAGACACATTAGCAACACTTAAAAACCCTGCACATCAGTAATGTACCCATTTTTATTATTATTACTAATTTAGAGCTATGAAGAATTTTTAATTTTTCTACTAATCAGATAAATTTGAATGTCTGTAGTTCACTTCCAAGAGACTTTCATCGTACAAGCACAAAAACCTACGTGAATCTTATAGGAATTAAACATATTTAGTGTAATCATAAATTTGAGGTTGAGTATACTTAACTGGTCTTTGCAATATTGTTTACAGCATTGAATCACACATTGTTTACCTCCATTACATTTGTATAATTTTGGTAATATAAATTTTATTTTTCATTCCATATTAGCAGTTTAACAGATTATAGTGCAGCAGATGTATTAACAGAACATGCTGAACCTCTTCCAGCAGTCAACACATTATATGCACTTATGATCCTTGAGAGAACATAATTTGTGCCTTGTTGTATTGCTTTTGGGAATTGTAATGGTTATATTCCGGTTCAAGATGAGAACTAAGAAAATGTTGGAGTATCAATGCTATAATTTCTGCTTTAGTTACCAAGAACTGATGCAGGCACCAGTGTGCATGCGTGTGTTGATTTGTCTGATGGCAACAAATCATTTGACATTTTCTTGCCAGTCTCCATAAAGAATCATGATTTAATTTATTTTTTTAAGAACTGTCATGTGTAGAAATAATTGTGGAAAGTTAGTGTTTTAATGAGGCTTGCAGTTGACATATCTGAAATATGACCCAGAGTTAGTGTTTCAATGTACTGTACTTTATGGATACTCATCGTGGTGATGCGTTAACACCCTTGGAGGTTTTTAAAAGTTTCTAGTATATTAGAGAAATGATATAGGTGAATGATAGCAAGAAATGCAGCTTTTAGAAACTATAAAATGTGTGGCTGCGCTGCTTCAGTGCTTTCCTTGGGGCCACCTTGCATAACACAGGAAGTGTCCGAGAGAAATAGGCGTAAAAGCCATTAATATCTGTGATTTTTATCAGTATCGTAATAATCATCCTTCAGCTCTCATCCAAACTGTCTTTATAAATTTATGCACAAACTATATAAATATAAGATGCTAAATGGGATGAGGTTTGCTGTGAAGATCTTTTATTTGGCATGTAAAAACTTGTCACATCTTGTGCTTAGTAGACTAGTTCAGCAACCTTGTAACCACCCAGAGTTTAAAAAGTTAATATTTTTTTCAAGTTTTGTATCTAGTAGCCTTTCAAAGTGAAACGATTGAAAGCGGCAGTAGTAATATCTATTCTGGTGTTCTTAATTTGGCAAGCTAGTGGTCTTTCCTGTGAATGAATAAATCGTGGAAGTAGATTTAATTTTAATGAATTACAGGTACTGGTATGTTCAAGAAAAAGCCTTAAGACTCAAAACTCCTCACATTTCCATATAATTGCATATTTTGGTGCAACTGCATAGTAAACATTGGAATTAGCAATGTTAAAGTATTAAGAACTCATATCTTCACATTTCCATAATGGTTGCAGGATAAGTATACATAAGATATGATGCTAACATGCCATCAGCTAGGTTTGGCAGTGCTTTTGGCTAGCCAGGATATTTTAGCATCTCAGTTGTAAGTGCTTGAATACAGCATTGCAGATTTGAAGGTTTATACCTTACTGCCTGATGAAAAAGGTTACTAAGCATCATAGTCTTGTTAATCTTGGCACTTCTGCCCAGTGGTAGTCTGTAAAACCAGTGAAGACTAGCCTTTTTGTGTTAGGGTACAGATAAAAGTGAAGCATTTAGATCTTAATGATACATTGACAGTAGTTACACTGAATGATGTGTAGCAACAAGTCTTTGATAGAGAGGTATTCAATGAAGATATTATGCCATTATATATCAATGCAGTGCCCTCCTTATCCACTGTATGTGGAGTAAGTAGTTATCAAAAAGTGTTCAGCCAGGGTGGCTATATAGCACTGTGGTGTACACACACACACACACACACACACACACACACACACACACACACACACACACACACACACACACACACATACACATACACATACACACACACACACACACACAAAGTGTGCAGAGGGCCTTGGTATTCTCTTGTCATTTTGCACTTTTAACCGGGGATTTTTAATGGTACATTAGTGTTTGTAAACTGTCATGGGTATTTATAACATATCTTGTTCTATGATTACATGCTTCCATATTATTATTTTCATTAATATTATTACTATTATTACTACAGTGCTAATTAGCTATATTGTAAGGTAAACTTTTTTCTCGGATGGATTTGTCTGGTTTCATCTGCCACTTCAATACATCCAAAAAACTAAGTATTCATGGAAAAATCATTGCATGTTCAATTGTTGTTGTTTTTGAGTTGCTTTACGGTAAATGTTAATAGTGAAAATATTCCTTGTACATAATGTTTTATATATGCTGCCAAGGTTAATGATACCTATTGGATGATGTAAGATAGTGACAAGTAAAATGGCTTTAACTATGGATTAATGTTTTGGAGCATCTTATGTGATTGTATGTATATATTCATGTGTATAATGGATATACACACATACTGCTCACTAATGTAGCAAGAAAACTAGTAATTATTGACATTGATTTTGAGGGGAGGAGACATTTCAGATATTTTGTAATGCAGCATAGATTTTATGTTCTTGTTTGTAACCAAATATGGTGATCTGTCTTCAACAATCTGTAAATTATTATTCATTATTAGCAGATTCAGATTAAATAAAACTTCATTATCTTTCACCTTTCCAATAATAGAATGTGTTGCCTTTGAAAATAATGTTGTACTCTAAAGGTACTTGGCTTAGTTATTTTAGTATACTATAAATAAATAAATATATAAAGTAAAACATTTAGGCTAAAACTTTGTCAAAGTCAAGTGCACAATTTTATTAAGGTGCAACCGAGGTGTTAAGAGCTCTTTCCTAGAGTTCTTGCGAGTTCTTCGCCTCCCTAGTGATGTGTAGTACCTTTAAAGAAATTCTCAAAGTGCGAGTTTTGTACGTGATTGGTAATGGTATGTGACCAAATGTCCTCAGAACCCAGCTTCCCACATGTACAGTAATATGAAATATTGGTAGTAACTAGTTCTTGTGACCCATTTGATTACATACTCCTATTGTCCCAAGTTACATTGTGTTTTCAAAATATTTGGAAGTGACAAAACTGAAATTTGATTTAAGGACAATACTTGTTATAAATACTTGTCTACGTATATTGTTTCAATTAAATGAGTTTGTGCTAACACATATTTTGTTTACTGTAAGATGTGCATAATCTTCAGTTTTGCTGTATTAAAGATTTCACAAAGTTGGCTTATAGCATGAAAATGTTCGTAATATTATGTACAACACTTTCTGTGGTGGTTTTGCACAGATTTCATGAAAGGAAAAGAAATATTACTGGTTTGACATTTGAAAATAATACTGATAGTCTACACAAGGTAGTGGATTAGTTGGCCTTAATCACCAAGGAAAGAACTTGTGGTAAAGTGAAGGGAATGTCATTTCTTCCACTAATGCTTTTTATTTTTTAGCCTTGTTCACTCCAGAGTACATTTTTGTAATCTACACCTTTTCAAATTTAACCCTTTGATCTATGAATAATATTTTCTCTTGCAGTCTGACATACCTCACATGTTTGACAGTTGATAGGGCAGTCCTCTCACATTCAGTACAAGCACATGATTGCTTCACTAGAGTAATAGCCACACCACGTAGAATTCTTCAAACATTTTGTGTGCTTATGGGGGCAGGGGGTTGCCAGCATTTAAGTGCAAAAAATCACTGTTAGCCTAACCAAAATATTTTGGAATAAATTTTCACACTTTCCCATTCATATAGGAAAGTGAAAATAATTCGGTGTGATGTAGTGTTTCTTTAAAATAAGGAAGATGGTTATTTCCATGCTTCTGATGTTGTGTACTGGAATTTAATTGGTAATTAGAAATTTGATAGGTGCTACTTTGTGTGTAATGCCTGTTTTCCCAGATAATGGGGTTTAAACCTTGTAACAAAAAAAAAAAAAGGCTAATAAAATTCTTATCCCTTTGTGAAGCTGTAGAGGAGTTACACACCTTATAGGCTATGGACATTGAGCATTGGTGTAAGTACTGTAGTTTGAAATGGGGGGGGGAGAAAAGGTAAAGTTCCATCCAATTTATAATTTTTTGGCATTGAAACTAATAGAAAATGAACTAAGAATTCTTGCCAAATGTCACTGTTGGTTAGTGTTGACAACAGTTGTGCACAGTCTGAAAATAAAACAATTTGCCTTTTGTTGTATGATTGAAGGGCATCAAAATGTAACTTGATTGCACAAAGTAACTACTTGAGTATCTTAAATCCTAGAAGTAGGTATAGCTCCAAAGTTTTCACCTTGTATACAGTAATGGAGACATGATCTACTGTAACCAGTTGTGCTGGCCTTTTCAACACCAGTGGCATAATCTGTGCCAGTTCTCTCTGCATTTTGGCAAGAGTTCCATGTCCATGCTGTAAAGAATGTATGTACAAGACCTAAATAATGCAATAGGCACCACTGGTCATTTTGCGTAGCCTAATTGTGCACAAAGTTCAGTGATTAACATGTTGAAGTTTGTAAAGTGTTTTTACATTTGTAAATAGGGATGTCAAGATATGAAATAAATCTGTATAATTATTTTACCTAATCCTTCTTCTTTCCTAATTTGTACACTGTGTGATGTTCTTGGAAAACCTTTTACAATTATTTAAGAACAAAATGGCATGAAATTTATTGCATAGAATTTAATACCATTTATATATTTGTTTGCTTGTGAAAGTTGATAGTTAATTTCAGCAAATATAATGTCTGTAAGGTACTTAATTTTCTCAATTTGCATAGATTGAGTATATATGCTACACAGAATGAGTGTCGGTGGTTTGTAAAAAGGGTGTGTATGCACGTGCCGGTGTAATGTACTGTATATAGTAATTCACAAATGAGCACTACTGTATACTGTACACCTGTTGTGCCACAACCTGTACTGAATATTCTCCCAGGCTTGACATCTTTGAGTTAAGTGCTGTATACACTTAGTTGTATGAAATGGTTGCAGTTATACTTATTTCTGTGATGCTTTATAGTGTGAAGACAATAAATACAACTGCTACGTTTTAATGTACAGTATAACATTATAATATAATGCTACATTTTCAATGTGAACCCCCCTCACAATTCAATGAAAGTGAAAATGGGGCAATAATTAATATAATTACAAAATTAATTTGGCTCCGAGACTGTCGAATTTTCTTTTACAAGATCTAGATAGGTTTTTTCTTGATGTGGTGAGGGGACCCATGTCATTGAGGTCCCCTGTAAGGAGACAGCCACAACCCTAGCTGCCTCATCTCGCGTTGATGAGGTCCTAATTCTTATCTCTAAAGAATCTTTTGAATGCAGCATCAGCATTAATCCTCCTTCCACCCACCTTTGGCACGGCTGTGGGTTGGTCATACTCGCTTAAGCCACGGTCACTTAATGGAGCGCCGCCCTGCTCCTTATTGTCCAAATTGCGTTGTCCCTCTTACAGTTGTGCATATCCTTGTTGAATGTCCTGACTTCCAGGACGAGCGTGTTTCTTGCTTTCCGACCGTCCCTCGCGGTCACTTGTCCCTCGATAGAATTCTAGGTGAATCGGATACTTTTTATATTGTTCGCCTTATGCGTTTTTGTTCTCGTATTGGCATTCTTGGTGATATTTAGCGCCCTCTGATTATTTTGCGCATTTGATGGTGCTACATAGCCTTCTGGGTTTGGTGCCTTCTTTTGATAATTACTTACTTACCTCCTTCCACCCCATGTTAAGACAGGGTGGAAGGTCAACTTGAGGCCTGCCGTGAGGATATGACTACATCCACAAGGCCTAGGTTTACCCTATCCTCCAGGCTGACACATTCTCTTGGCTTTATTGCAGTTGTTGCCATCCCATTAAGGTGGTAAAGATAAATTTTTAATATTTCGACCCTCCTGTCGTCAGTAATTCTTGCTGCAGCCAGATGCTCTCTTCAGGATTGTCACTTCTGCATAACTCCTCCTCAGGCTAGGCTCGTTAGATCAGTGGCCGTCCTCAGATGCATTTTCATTTTTAACATGGTGTAATAATAGGTTTCACACATATAAATTATAACATTGAGGGACAAGTGGAAACGGAGTATCCAAATGCAGCCCGTCCTCCAAACAAAGATCCAAAAGTGATTCCATGCATCTGCCAAACCCCCTGTTTATGAATGAAAAGCGGTTTACACACGACTCTCAACTGCTAACGTTCGAACATATCCGGAACAAGTGCTTCACTGACGAATTTTGTTCGAATCACAACGCTATAAATGCTTCACCCACGTACTACAAATACAAATAATCGCCAACAGAACCTAAACACCTAACCTATGCCTATATATACACAATATGCTAATATTATAATATTAATTTATACTTGCGAAAATTCCCGTTTTGAATGAACAGCATGTTAAAATTGATGAATGCGTCTGTGGGGTTGACCGCTGAATGTAATGGACTTGAGTCGAGGACAGGTTGCCAAATGAGCCAAGAGATTCATTAGAAAATTTTGGTGTCGGGGTAGTTAACAAATGGAATGCATTGGGCAGTACAGTAAAGTGGTGGAGGCAGCACCATATAGTTTCAAATGTAGATACAGTATAATGGAACTAAATAGGCCTCGGAAATCTGTATACCAGTAGATTGACAGCTGAGAGGCAGGACCAAAAGAGCTGAAGCTCGACCCCTGCAAGTACAACCAGGTGAGTACAGTCCTCTTGGCCCAATCATTTCTTCTGGCTTCACCTAACCCTAATTTCTCTGATCCTAATCTTGCCTAGTTTTGCACCATATCTTTAATTTCTTTTGCCTTGTCATATCAGGTCTTTACTGTGTCTGTTCTTCATTTGAAAATTTGGTTTTTATGCTAATTTTGACTTGCAACTTTTGATCAGTGTTCACCACACAGAAACCGGTGCTTGGCGCTCATCCTGATCCATGCTATGGTTCTTTTTCTCTCAACCCTTTTTCTTGTAAGTACCTCGGAGGTGAAGGACCGGCGAGACATCGGGAATGAACTTACCCGATATCTTGCAGATACACTTCCAGACCTGCGGCAGAGGAGTTTCGGAGGAAATGGTGGAAACCTAAGACTTCCAACACTCACACTTAGCTATACGGATGGTCCTATGGGCCACCGCACTCTCCTTCCAAAACAAAAGAATAGAATTAGCCGTCTGCCGGCGGCGATCTCTCTTCCAGGCTGCACTCACTGCACTGCACTAGACAGCTCGAACACTCCAGCAGCCGCCCATCAAGCGCCCCCTCACAGCAACAACGGGCCAGAAAAGGAGGGGGCATTGTCCTTATAAAGGGAATTCTAAACTCTGGGTTAATCTTTTAACAGCTATTTCTTTTAAGGCCTTGCCTTCTTTAAATCTTGTCCCATGCTTCCTATTGATGATCTGGTGATGCAATTGAAGCTAAACTGTGACCATATCCAGAACCACCTTCACAAATCTGGAGAGTACTGCAGTCTGCCGGCTGAGACTACAATTCAATGATACATTTGCCTGACTGGAATGGAAGGCAAGATGGCCTATAATAATGGCCTTAGTAAGTCAACACATGATAGATAAAAATATTGGTCCTAGTAGGTGGGCCGATTGTATCAAATGTAGCAGCACGGCTGTTGGCGAGAGCTTAAGAGGGCATGTATATTGTATATGTAAAGTTACAAGTTATAATTTGAAAGGATTAGAGTAGGGAAAAAAAAATATACATCAGAAAATTTTAAATGCAGTGTTAGAGGGAATTAAGTCATGCAAACTACTTATAGACAAAACACATCTCAAAGTGATGGAGTAGCTCAAGCTATTTATATTTCTACCCAGCAAATAGTTGTATGGAGGCCACTAAGTGTTGACAAAGCATATATAAATTAAATTCTGTCAATGGGGAATGTGGCAGGAAAATATTTTATGATTAGTGTTGACTGCTTTAATTTATTATTTCTCGTTTTTTATGTGCGATAAACTGGAAATGGGGAACAGCATTCACAAGGCAACCCGACTTGCCATAATAATAAAAAAAAAAAATTGTTAGGAGTGATGGCTAAAGCAGATTGTCTGGCCAGGAAACCCTTGATCCAACAATTAAAGATAGGCTTTACTTAGGACCTAACAGTAGGTATGTGAATTCTTCTCCAGCAGGTGCCTAAACATTCCAAAAAGAGACCCTGCAGGGGCTCTCCCCACAATGACATTGGCAACTCAAAGCCAAATAGTATACGAAACTAATAGGGATGCCAAAGACAACCCACTTCTGATCTATTAAATCTTACCGGACTGATTAAACTTAAGGTTATCAGTTCTACAAAATGAATGATGGCAGTTTGGTTACAATCCTTACTGCATTGTCAGCAAAAAAAGGTAGAGTAAAAATGTACATAGAATTTCAATATTTTATACACAAATGGCCATACGACACATTTTTATACAATTCTTCATTTCCTTCTATATTTTGAACAAATAAAAGTAACAATTTCATGTTTGCCTTATGACAACATTGCTGGAAATACTTCAAAACTATCTTTAGTGACTTCAGTGTTGACATGATTTTTAGTAAAGGAATTACCGCCTAAATAATAATCCTTGTATTGACGGCAGTAAAATGCTACTGATGACATCCTTGTCCATACCAAAGACAGCCAATCACTTGCCCGCAGAAGCAATGCTCACCAATGGTATTTGTGGTTTCTGTGTTGAACTGAAAAATAATTTATAAATTAACAATGTATGAATATTAACTTGTACATCCTCTTAGCCTACACAAGTTCATTTGCCCCCCCTCACATGGATGGCAAATTTTTTTTTTTTTTTTAAAGACCTTCAAGACCAAAATTTGTTTTGGTGCACCCATATCTCAAGAAGTATATAACTTTTCCAATCAGTAAATTGGAAAAGGCAAATGGACATGCAACTAAATGGCTTCCAGAATAAATAAATAAAAATATATATATAAAGCTACAAGATTAGAAGTGTTAAATTGCTTCTTGCAAAGGTATGTGATCATTATGCCCAAAATAGCAACAGGAAGTGACTTATTTAAAAAAAAATAACTAGATTCACTAAGGAAGCAAAGCTGACAAAAAAAATTAGGAAGTTCACTTTTGCAGAATGAGGAGCAACTTAGGCTGTGGAGACCAAAACCAGCAGTAGTTTCAAAGTGTATATGACAACTGAAGATATGACACCATGAGCATCATGCAACTACTTTTTTTTCTGTACTTTGCACTGTAGTCACCCTTTATGGAAACAGTGTTTAGCACAATCGGCTCAATTGGTCCCGGGTTCAATTATTGGGGCGAGACATTCCGAGTTTCCTTACAGCCGCTGCCTTTGTTAAAGTAGTAATATATCTAAGTTGGTCAAGTGTTGTGGATTGCATCTTGTAAAATGGCCAGTCAGTGGCCAACACATCCTCTTGTTTAAATGTTTATTTTTGTAACCACCACAGAACAAAATCTGATGTATAAAGCATAAAATTTTGTACTATTCACTTTACAGACTTGTTTATTACAAAAATTTAAAAATAAATAATCCTAGGCCTAGTATAGCACAAGTTCTATATTTTAGGCCTAGGAAGATTAGGTTCGTCTTTTCAACAAATAGAAACTTTTTACTAGTTTGTCCAAATTCAATAGAACCAATTTCTACTTTCTAATTGCATTGTACATCAGTATGTGCACTATGGTCCTCATCGTTACTGTAAGTACTACCAAAACAGAAGGATGGGCTGTATTAACTAGACTCGCCCCCCCTTTAAACCTAACAAGCTTCCCATCCCTGACAAAAGGAAACCCTTTGTTAGTGTATGTACATCACTGGATTCAGAACAAGAGGTAGCTTGAATGTCAGAATGGGCATAGGAGCACAGTACTGCAATACATATATATTACAAAAGCACCAGTTGTGTACTTTTATGTACTGTACTAGGAAAAAAAGATAGCATAGCATAACAAGGGAAGATAAATTTAATAAAACCTTCCAAACTCAGCGAGGTTGTCATATGTTATCCTGCATGTGTAGATAATTTCAAAATCTACTAAGTGTACAAATTAATGAAAAATCATTGTCACTGGATATGCACAAGAAACCTCAGTGATAATACCAACTATTCTAAATCCTATATCTCATATCCATAAATTGAACCATGTACTGTACATGTATATATATAAACCTGTTCCCTTCATTCATACAATAAACGTACGTACAAACTGGCACACATGCCTAAATACAAGATTACAAATATGGGAAAAAATTATAAAAATAAAAAAATAAAAAAGGTCGAGTGGAACAGTAGAAATACAAGAGGGTATATCTTGAGGGTTATCTCGAGATGATTTCGGGGCTTTTTAGTGTCCCCGCGGCCCAGTCCTCGACCAGGTCTCCACCCCCAGGAAGCAGCCCGTGACAGCTGACTAACACCCAGGTACCTATTTTACTGCTAGGTAACAGAGGCATAGGGTGAAAGAAACTCTGCCCAATGTTTCTCGCCGGCGCCTGGGATCGAACCCAGGACCACAAGTCCAGCGTGCTGTCCGCTCGGCCGACCAGCTCCCAAATGAGTAATGGGTAATGAGAACGTTGAAAACAGCACAGCCAATTAGAAGCATCGAGATAAGAGGCTTGCAATATGGTTCACACAGTATCTGAATTAGGAAGACTAAGCTACAAAAGTTAATGGAACTCAATCTTACGAGGTTGAGCCGAAGTGATACAATTACTGCACTAGGTACAGAATACCAAAGGCAAATTAGTTATGTAAAATACAAAGGGCATTTCACTGACAATCTGCTTGCTACATACATGCAAGGTTGTGTACACTCCTGCCCAAGAATGCATGACATGTCTAGGTGTAATAAACAAACCATCTCAATACTACTGTAAATATGTAATGTAGAATCTTCAGAAGCAATATTTATCTTCCTTACCAAAATGACAATCTTTCTACCCAATATTAGTTAAATGTTTCCCCTTTTACCGAGGTTTGCCAAACATTATAACACTAATATATGTAGATTACTTCACTTCACTTAACTTAATAAAAGCAAAGATACAATACAACTTATTCTCAACATACTCATCTTTCCATAGTTGATAGCATAGAAGAATATCATGCAGCCCACCATCAATTGGCCAAAGGGAGCAAATCCAGTTTTCTTAGGCAGCATATACTGAAAAAATATTTGAAAATAGTAGACAGACCTTACTTAAATTATAAATATATGCTTTAACAAATAATTTAATAAATTAAATGCATAAAGCAATAAATATTTGGAAAAAAAATCAAACTTATTATGTGGTGGCATATTGCATGACTACTTGCTTCCACCCCCACAATAAATAATGAATTGGTTCAGCTAAAGAACATATAACCATTATTCTTTGTTCAGTTAAGTGTAATGTAACTAAGCTGCTGTGTTTCCCCAAAAGAACTTTCACCTCTTCTAGACTTGACTGAAGTTAATGAAACCACATAAGCAGCACTTGTCATCTATGCCCCAACAGATACGAACCGAGAACATTACAGTGCAACGAACAAAACGGTAGAAATACCCTAAGAACATATGAACAAAGGTAACTGCAGAAGGCCTATTGGCCCATACGAGGGGGCGGCTCCTGTTTATAACCACCACTAAGCTACTCTATACTTTTAGAGATATATCTTATCGTCTCAAACTTACTTGAACAATGCAGCAAGACATGTTACATGAGGATACATCATATTATACAGTGCTGATAGAGGAATAATGTACCATCATCTAGGGATATAGATATACTGTAACCACGCGATTATCCGGGATTCGAACATCCGGAAAACGCCCTTGTATGGCCAAAACCGTGACTGGATAAAGTTCTCAATATCCGGCTAAAATGGCCATGGGAGCAGAATAAAAGCTGGTTTAGCCGGATAAAAAATCGGAGCCGGTTAATTTGCTGCCGATGTTACACTATCCGGACAGTCAGCCGGATAATCATTGAATTGTCTGGATATGAAAGCCATGGGGCAGGCCGTACCGTATTAATCCCTTTTGCCTGTGGCGCGAGACGCATGGTGGAGGAGGGGGTGGGGTGGGTGGTGTCGGGAGGGTGGGAGGGGACCACCTAGGTACAGGAATTACCATTAATTTTAGAACAAATCATCATAGCCAAAAACAAATGAAATAAGTACTAGTAAATATATAACATACAAGTTTCCTAAAAACAATGTGCACAGGCTGAAGTTTCCTTAAAAAATATTGAGTTTTTTCCCTCCTGGCAGCCTACGTAACGTGCTATAGCTGCCCCTAATGGACCCGTCCAACACTGGTCAACCCATGTGCTCCCTTCCCTCGTGTTATACCACAGTGCTGTGCCATTAGTGAAATATTTTTTTAAATAACTTATTTTCATAGTAACTGAACATTTTTTTGACATTTTCTGCTGTCTGGTAGCAGTATCAATCGTTCTGGAGGTGTTAAGAGGAAGAAGGTTGTCCTAGCAATTAAAGACAAGTTACGTGTTATACACCTCAACCAGTGAGGCGTCACAGGCAAGCAAGCGCCATCAACAAGAGAGGCCTCACAGGCAACCCAAATGCCTTCAACCAGTGAGGCTTCAGCAGCTGGCAGTCAAAACTAACTTGTCCTTAATGAACTGTACAGTAATTTTAAGTTTTAATTTTAGTGTTGTGTTAATATAGGTTACGTAAATTGTTAAGAATTCTTAACTTCAAGATGTGTGGCATCAATCAAGAAGACGAACACCAACAAGGTAAGTTGAGGTTTCTAGATGAATATTTAATAATTATATGTGGCAAGGCAATTCAAATCATGTTGTTCGTAGTATAAAAATAGTTGGAAATAGTCACTTTTGGACTCGTAGGTGAAAAAGTATCATTATCCAGAACACGTGATAATCCGGCTGGGGGTCCTTTCCATATAGTCCGGATGATCGAGTGGAGACAGTATTAGGGCAGTTTAGATTATGTAACACCAAGCCTTTCCTAGATCAATCCACCAATCAATTTATACTAAGGTTTCCATTACTGTTCGATGCAGAGGGGAAAACCCAGTAAAGCTTCCAAATTGAACATCTCTAAGATTTGAACTCGCACAAGTGAAGGATCTTAACAAAACACTACAGGTATTTGCAATATTTAAGTGTTGCAAGTTTTAAGTTATTACAATTAGGCTTTCTCAATATTAAAAAGCTACAATTGGATTACTGATAAATTCCAACAAGATCATACAGTGTAAGTACAGTGGAACCTCTATTAACGAGTTTTTCCAGTAACGAGCAAGCCACTCGCAGCAAATTTGTCTATTGACGAGCTCGCCTCTATTAACGAGTGAAACCACATGGCGCTTCCTAGCGTCTCGCGGGTTCTCGCAAATTCTCGGACGCCTCCGACGCCAGTGTTGTTGTTGTTGTATCTCACACGACAAGCATCCCTCTGGATTTATTTGAGCTTTTCTTTGGGTTTTTAGTGGTTTTGCGACTACAATTTGTAACACACGATGTCTCCAAAGAAGCTGCTTGCTAAAGATAGTGTTTTCAAGAGGAAGAAAGACAATTATTATGGATTTCAAGAAGGAAATTATAGCAAAGCATGAGTGTGGTGTCTGTGTGATTGATCTCACAAGGAAGTATGGCAGGTCCTCATCAACAATTTACACCAATAGTAAGGGAATGAGGAGGTAAGGGAGGATGCTGCCTCTTCCACTGAGATCAGGGAAGTGTTTGGAATGTTTGAAAAGGTGAACGCATTCTTGGAAAAGCTGCCCTGATAAAGCAGTGACAACCCAGTGTGTGAAAATGTTTAATTTATCACTTTGTGATAACACTTTATGAAAGTGTTATCACTTTCGCAGGTATATGTCGCTTGAACGTAACACACTTTTTTTCTCTTGAATGCACCCAAACACCGCGCTCAAGCATCATTTGAGCAAATATTTCTATAAAATCCAATACTTATCCGATCGACTTGGGGATTGTATACATGTTTGCCATGAAATTTCCATTTTCTTTAATAACCACGTTGCCTATTTGAGAAAACGGCATTGTATTGTATCTTCGTGGTAAGACTATTATATTGTTGACACAACGAGTGTAATCAACGTAGTTTTTTTATTTGGTGCTGGTCTAACGCATCCTTGTGTGACATTTGAAATGAAATTTGGGTGAAATTCCCAAGAAGAGAGAGTCCGCCTGACTCTGAGGTGAATTCTCCTTCCACACCATAACCCCTCTCCTCCTTCCCACCTCTCCATCGTCTCCCTCAAGCCAGCAACTACTCTTCATAAGGTAAAGTAAATATTAAAACACTACAACAAAACATTTATATTTACATGTGCAGTATTATATTTACATAAAAAAAAGTCATACAAGTATGGATGTTTTTGGGAGTGGAACGGATTAAATTTATTTCCTTTATTTTAAATGGGGAAATTTGTTTCCGAAGACGAGTTTTCCAGGTAACGAGCTCGGTGCCAGAACAGATTAAACTCGATAATAGAGGTTCTACTGTAGTTTCAAGCCAATACAATAACATTTTCCGAAGACACTAAAAATATTCAAATAAAATAATAAAAGGTATCCCTACTTGGAATTCCAAATCAAATGGAATGGTCAAAAACCAAGTCTGGACACATTAGGTTTATGCCTCTCACTTCTAACATACTGAATACAAATATTGAAACACTATTTTGTAAAATTTGCTCATAAAATAACTAGACATTACTGCCCCAAAATCAATTCCATTATAAAAAATACCCCTCCACCACCTCACCTTGTGCTGCCATCTCCAAAAGGCACGCGAGACTGCACTGGGTATTCCACCAATGCGGCGACGAGCCAACCAACCACCAACCTCACCAAGCTTCACCTGGCCAAAGGGTGTATCCGCTGAAAGATTAGAATCATTCAGAATGCTATGAAATGTGAAATTATTTACTGAAACATTTAACTGTTGAATTATGGAACATTATTGGATAACACAGTAAGATGTTGGATCACACTTGTTTCAGGCATAGGTTAATAATGTACAGGGTTCCGGTAATACAGTCGGCTCCGTTCTTGACTTGCAATCTGGAATTCCAGGTTCGAATCCCACGTGGAACAGAAATGGTTGTATGCATTTCCTATCTAATGTCACCGTTCACCTAGCAGTAAATAGGTGTCCAGGAGTTGTCAGTTTTCTTATGGGGTTGCATCCTGGGAAGGGTGGGGACCTCAATATAAATGTAACATGTATGTACACACTGACTGGTATAAATCTACATTTTTTTATGATTGCTGCACCTTGAAGGTAACCCTTAAACTGCTCCCATTACCCCCTCAGGCAATGCCATCCTTGAAACAATTCCTGAGCTTTATTTTCCTTCCTGGGGCTTAGCAAAATGATGGGCACCATATCAAGTTCATCATTAATTTAATTTACTGATGACCATGTTAGAAGCCAATGTCATGGAAAACTGCTAGGACTGGTGGACCTAGAAGATATTAATGAGAAATCTATTACATATAGTTTACTTGAAAGTAAGTAAGTAATTATCAAAAGAAGGCACCAAACCGGGAAGGCTATGTAGCACCATCAAATACGCAAAATAATCAGAGGGCGCTAAATATCACCAAGGATGCCAATACGAGAACAAAAACGCATAAGGCGAACGATATCAAAAGTATCCGAGTCACCAAGAATTCTATCGAGGGACAGGTGACCGCGAGGGGCGGTCGGAAAGCAAGACACACGCTCGTCCTGGAAGTCAGGACATTCAAGAAGGACATGCACGACCGTAAGAGGGACAATGCAACTAGGACAATAAGGAGCAGGGCGGCGCTCCATCAAGTGACCATGGGTTAAGCGAGTATGGCCAATACGCAACCTCGCTAGAGCTGTTTCCCACCGCCGGTTACGGTGGAAGGAGGACGGCCACGAGGAAACACAACATTTAAGAGTACGTAGCTTGTTACCAGTAACAGACAACCAAGAAGCCTGCCAACGGGTAAGGACTGAGGAATGGATAACCGGGTAAAAGTCGGAATACGGAATGCCTTTACGAGAGATGGGACAAGAGCGGACAGCTTCCTTAGCGGCAGCATCCGCACGCTCATTTAAAGACACGCCAATATGGCTGGGAACCCAACAAAACTCAACCGACTTAAATTTACTGTGAACGAGAAACAGCCAATGCTGGATCTCGACAACTACCGGATGAACTGGATTAAAGCACCCGAGAGCCATGAGGGCACTACGAGAGTCAACAACAACCACAAAGGAAGACTGACAACGAGAAAGCAGGAGACGAAGAGCATAGAGAATAGCATAAAGTTCCGCTGTAAAGATGCTAGTCTCCGGAGGCAAGCGACACATATAAGTGCGATCAGGAAAAACAACAGAGTAGCCAACACCGTCCGCTGACTTAGACCCATCGGTGAAGACAGAAACGGAGCGGGAGTGAGAAGAAAAGTGCTCGAGGAAAAGGCGTTTGAGAACTGTAGGAGGGGTAAAAGCTTTAGTGATGCGAGTCAAGGATGTACAAAACCGCGGAAGAGGGACCCTCCACGGGGGCAAAGAAGGAACAACACGAGGAGAAACATCAGAAATACGAACGGAAAGAGAATCCTGCAGGCGAGATAACCGGACAGAAAGAGGGAGGTGGTGAAGAGGAACAGGAACCGCAGGAGGGGTAAAAGTTAAAGCACGACAGAGACGAGAGGAAGGATGTTGCAAGGACCGCGCAAGATACCGAAGACAGTAGCGATCACGGCGGTCCTGGAGAGACAGGAAGCCAGTGTCAACATACAAGCTAAGGACGGGAGTCGAACGAAAGGCACCAGAACTGAGGCGCAACCCAGTATGGTGCAAAGCATCAAGACGGCGAAGAGTAGAAGGAGAAGCAGACGAGTAAGCAGGGCAACCATAATCGAGCTTAGACAGGACGAGAGAGGAATGTAAAGCAAGGAGAGTGCGCCTATCTGCCCCCCAAGAAGTATGGGACAAGACCCGAAGGAGGGTAAGGGACTTAGAGCACTCAACACGGAGGTAAGAGATATGGGGAGACCAAGACAAACGAGTGTCAAGGAATAACCCCAAAAGCTTCGCGGAATCTTTGTATTCAAGGGGATGACCATAAAGTGACAAAGAGGGACGAAGAACAACCCGTTTCCGCGTAAAAGTCATGGCACAAGTCTTAGAAGTAGAGAACTTGAAGCCATGACCTGTGGCCCAAGACGACATGGCATCAATCGCAAGTTGAAGCCGGCGTTGAAGGAGAGGCGAATCATCACCCTGACAACAAAGGGTAAGATCATCGACATAGAGAGCGGAGAAGACACCAGAAGGAAGAGAGGAAAGAAGACCATTGAGGGCAACCAGAAAAAGAGTAGTGCTCAGAACACTACCCTGGGGCACACCTTCGTATTGCTGAAAAGGGGGAGAGAGAGCGGTACCAAGGCGCACCCGAAAGGAACGACGAGAGAGGAAGCTGCGGAGAAAGAGAGGGAGATGACCACGAAGGCCAAAAGAATGAAGTTGAGATAGGATATGATAACGCCAGTTTACTTGAAAATTATCCCTCGGAATATCTATTTCTCCACCACACTACTGCCACACTAAAACGAGTCCAATTTGTTTGTATTTTCTCCAACATTGGAGAGCAATGTTCCAAGACACTTTTACGCACATCTGAAAAGTGACCTAATTTAAGGTGCAAAACTTGGGGGTTGATAAACAAAATGTCTCAATTAAAAGAAACCTAAAAATTCATAAAAATTCAAATACTGTACTATGCATCTTCCACATCCCAAATCAATGTCTTATGCACACAACCATTCTATGGATAAATCAAAATTTTATTACCAATATTTGCAAAATTTGATTGTGACATTCTATGACAAAAATATGTGGAACAGGTTTAAATTTTGCAGAAGCCTTTAAACTAAATTTTTAAAATATGTTCCAAATGTATATTACCAGTAATAATACAAATGTACTAACCTTGGAGTACTGTATATTATTATTACTTACATTGTCTTATAAAAGGTATTACATTAAGGGGTCTCTGAAGTACAGTTGGGTTCATTCTCGACTCACAATTGAGAATTCTGGATGGGACAAATAGTTGGGGACGTTTCCTGTCACCTAATGCCCCTATCCACCTAGCAGTAACCCCTAGGTACCTAGGAGTTAGCCAGCTTCTTGTGGGGTTGACTCCTAGAGCAGGTCAGTAATTCAATCCTGTGGGTTGAATTTGTAACAACCACAATATAAGCCTAACAGTGTGCATAACCTGGTTTCCTGTCAAGACAATGAATTATTTAAAAACTCTCAAAAAAATCCTACTTATTTTAAGATGTGATTTGGCTAATAATTGTTTATAGACTCCACAGACTACATGAAAAACCCATTGAAAATCATTCTATTGTTGCAGCTTGCAATGTGGTCAGGCTTCCCTTGTGCCAATTATCAAAAGGCACCAAGCTGGGGAGACAATGTAGCATTGTCAATAGAGCCTATTAGCAAGCCAAGTGCTGCATCTTCATAAACCCACACAGCTCATTAGACAACTTCTATAACTATTCCAGACATTGATTAGGGTTAGACTTGGTTGCATTTACTAAAGCACAGGCAGCCCACTTGTCAACATTTTTCCTTTATCTCATATTCCAAACCCGACACACGAGTCAACACAACATATAAGCCTGGGATTACCGCCTCACCTCCAGTATAATCAACTTTCCAATGCGACCTAACAACATTGTATTCCTTGCACGGCCGACAGACAGTTTTCCAATTACAGGAAAATGTATAAAATAAACCGGTTCCACTAGAACCGAAAAAATGTCGAGGAAATAAACGCGAGTGAAGCAGCAATCAGCTCAAAAAAGGTTAGAAAAAAAAAGAGTTGGTAGGTCAGCAGCCGGGAGCCGGTCCCATACTGGACGGCACTCCATCACCGCCCACACACTACTACACAAATACAACCTCTTCAAACTACATTTTTTGTCCAAGTACGGCAAACCAAGTGCGTAACCGTATTGTAATTTAGCTTCAAAGAACAAAAAGGTGGACTTGGTATAAAGCGAGAGTGATGGCAGTTGACCTCATCATCAGCTGATCGAGCCTGGCAGACGACGCCCCACCACCACCTCGCCTCGCATCACTACCTCCCTCACACCTCATCACAGCCATCAGCCGGCCCTTCTTACGTTTGCCATAAAACCTGGCCGGGTCGTAGGGCCCGTGGACCTTGGGGTTGTATTCAACAGGATAGTCTGCGAGTCCCATGTCTGCGACCGGCCTCAACACTGACCAGGAGAGACCGCCGGAATGGCCCACTTGCTCTCCCCGGGTATCACTCCGCCGCTCCCGACCCACAAACACCTTCCTTCAAACATCCCTTAACGTTCACTTCTTTCTCATCACACGGCTTCCATTGTGACAGTCCCAAATATAATTGTATTTTATATAATATTAATTATATACTGTAAATTAACATTTGGATTTAATACAAAAACTTTTGAACTACTTTGTACATCCAGGTGAGATTATGAAAAGCTCGGAAAACAAAATCCTTTAATTATATTTACATGTTTACCTGGTGTTTATGCTAACAATGTGATAATATTTTTTCACACGTTAATGAATTTATTCTAACTGTCGCAAATTTAAGTCAAATTAAATTAGCACAAAGAGTATGTACAATTCCGCCTTGTTGAAGATATATATAGTGCTGTTATATTATGTCCATTCATTTAGATTTTACTAATATTTAAAACCAGTTATCATCGTACGCAATATAGATGGACACATTAAACAGAAAAAAGTGATTTAGGGGGAGAAAACTCTTAAGAGTTTTCATGGAATTAAAAAACTTTAAACGCCCCGCCGGTGGTCCGTTCCGCGTCCCGAGTCCAACAAAATCGCATCGAACGCGCAGCAGGGGGAGCATTGTTGGCTGCTTTGTTTTTGACGGAATATATTAAAATGCCCTTTGTTACGTTTGATTTACGCTAATATTATCGAAAGAGGCAGTGGCGTTGTTAAGGTAAGTCCCAGACCCGGTCTGATCCTTCGGTGCATGCTTTGAACCCGACTTAAAAGAGAAAATGGAAGTTGTTATGAGGGGCTGGGGGTTTGCGGGGATCTGGGCGCCCATTTGGGAGGGTCGAGAGTGGGGGTTTTTGTTTTGTCGCGGGAGAACGAGAAACTGGAGGCTCCTACCCGCCCCTCACCACCCCTACCCCAGCCCCTCACCATGATCACCTCCCTAGATTATACCGTAGGCAGCAGATAGAGGCCAGCTGAGGGGATATTAGCCGGGGTGCGCGGATGTAGCTGCAGTTACGCAGCAACTAGAGAGAGACATGGCGACTTGTCGGCGAGCGTGGCGCCAACCCGCTAAATCCCCCCACATGTTGCCTTTATCTGACTCCCAACACCTCTCCTGAAGCACTCTCTCCTCGCACGCCCCACTTGGCTCTACACAGCCTCGCTGCTGACACACCAGCACCCTGGCTCTGCTCGCGGGAATAACGCTATCAGTACAAGCTCATAACAATATTATTACAATCATCCCTCCAGATTTCACAATTGGCAATGAGGTCCTTGCTTGTATGTTTTTGCAATATTTAGATATGGAAGTTTATGGACATTGAATTTTAAGCAATACATAGTTCCTAGATTATCTCCAAGTACAAATCAAATTTTGTTATGTTAAGTGCTGGGTGATGGAAAACTGGCGTCTGTGAATGTGACATTATTTTGTGCAAGTGTGGCTGTGAAATAGTGGTGCTTTACAAAGAGGTTGTTGGGAGACATGATAAAAGACTTAGTACCTGAGACAAGTGAAGTATATAGTGGTCGCCTTAGTGTGGGAAACTCGCAGCAACGTTGAATAAGGTAGCTTTGGTGTTCTTGTGTCTGTAGCTTGTCTAGTGGTCAGCTATTTATTGACAGGTTAGTATTCTTGAAGAATGCAATTCACTTATTTTAATGATAGAATATCAGTGATATTAAATTTTGTCATTTAACAATTTTTGCCTTATGATTCATTTTGTTATTTAGTCCAAAGAATACGTACAAATAAGTTTCTAGTGGATTTAATGAGTTTTTTACAAAATTTAATGTTGATTTCAATATTTTACTGAAATGTACTTAAACTAACATTGGATATAGCCAGTGATAGGTAGTGGATATAGGCAATGATATATCTATATCATTAAAAGAGGGACATTTGGCCAATGTTGGAGGCCAGATGCTTAGGGGCTTGCATTGTTAAACTTTGCAGATACATTGGTGATTGTATGGGTAGTGTCATAGGGGGGTCAGGATTGGCCCCATTCCCCCCTTGAAGAGATGTCTACTCCTATATCCTTTTCACGGTTACTGGATATGATATGCACTGCCCTGAGTCTGTACAGTTTAGCATTCGTTTAAATACAGTATCAGTGTATTAAAATATTGATATGCAAAACATATATTCAGATGACAGATTTGCTTTCTAGGTGGAACCTTTTTATTATGGTGATGGAAATAGTGTGAGGTGAAAATGGTTAGTGATTGTGGAGATGGGGGGGGGGAGGTCATGTATGGGGTAGGAGATCGAGGGTGTGTGTGTGGGGGGGGGGAGAGACAGGAGGGTGGGGGTGGGTGTGTCTGGGGGTTGGGGGAGGAATGGTGTGTAGGGCAGTGCTCCCCAACTTTTTATATCTCGATCCCCCTTTTCCAACCATGTTCTTAACTGTGGACTCCTACAACAAAAGTGGATCGAGCTACCAAAATTAATAGTATCCATTGCTGTGACATATGTTGACAAATTTCAGTGTCCACGGGACAAATGATATGCAGTGTATGTACTCTTAACAAAATATAAAATCACTTATGAGTGTATTAAATGTTTTATTATAATTTAAATGTAGTTAAGTCAAAATTGCACATAAATACAAATATGGGACATGAATAATTTTATAATGTCATTATTCATGTCACAAGACATTATTATTCTCAGCTAAAATGACATGCAAGTGGAAATAGGAAACATTCACTTCAATATCCTGATAAGTGTTCATTTTGTGTTGATGACCAGTACATATCATATGCTGTATATCCCATGGACCCCTTGAAATTCTTTAATGGACTCCCAGTTGGGAAGCACTGGTGGAGGGAAAGATGTGTTGGGTGTGATGATTACAGTGATGAAGGTGTATATTGAAGATACAGTGGTGGGGGGGAGGTGTGGAGACCTTAGAGCCATAGGCTACCCCCCTTTAGTAAATTGTATTATACTGTCTTACACTCTGTTGTCATTTTTTGTTGTTGGTTTTACAGTAGTAGTGACTTAAAAAATACTCTTGCCTTACAAATTGAATGTTCACATACTGTGTTTATTAACTGTTTACCAAATATATTATATTATATGTATTTTATAGTAATCTTTTGGTTCATTAAAACGTATACACTGAAATTTTGATTTGGCTCCATGTACTGTACTATTATAGCCCATGTTTAATCCAAATTGAATAATTAGTCAGATCAGGGTGTAAATCAGCTAACAGTAGCTAAATATGCATTAAGTAACTACAGATAAAACTAAATCCAGTAAGTGAATGTGTAATGCTTCATTGACACTGACTCAACAAATTAGCCAAATTAAATATACATCATTGTAAATTGTTAGCGTATCAGCTGTTGATAATGCAAGTAGAATCTGCAGAAATAAATATACTTTCCAATGAGATGCTGACATGTCATATTTACAAGATGTTTGTGTATGTTGTAGTTATGTGTATTCATACTTTACTGCACTGCATACTAAATTAAAGTGAGATGTTTACAGATTATTAAATAGATGCTTAAATGAAAATACATGATGGTGTATTTCAGGAGGTAAATAATGCACATTATGGAAGCCAACAAGCTGTGGTATCAGTTATGTATCTTGTCAATAGAAACTAATTTACCATTTACCTGAGAATTTAATTTTCTTACCCTTTTTATACAGAGTTCTTCAAAACTTAAAAAATATACAGTATAGAATTCTCATAGACAAAAAGAGAGTATTAAATGAAGGTAAAAAATTGGCCCGTTCCCTCGAGTTGTCACAACATAACGAAAAGAGGTAATAAATTACCTGAACCTAACCTATCCAATGGACCCCACGCATAGAAAATGTGATTGTGAGCTGCTATGAATTATAGTACAGTACAGTACTGTACTTCATATTTTGTCCTTTAGGGATTTTGACGTCAAAATGTGATGTATTTTTGAAGAGAACCGGTTGAAAAGGTAATTGTTCTTGATGTACATAATATTGGTGGAAGTGACAACTTTCCTGTAGTATTGACATGCAGACATGACAGTACTGTAGTCATACATTATTCAAGTTTCTGGTTGCTTAATTATTTATCTTATAAAAAGGAAATAATTTTTGGAGTACAGTACTGTATTAGCATGTATTGTACAACACTTTAAATTACTGTACTGTGCATTAGCAACCTCTGATGGGCATGTAGATACCTTGTGATATAACTTAATTCCTTACTGTTGGGTGATAAAGAAAACATTTTTGTTTTCCAGTTGAAAGGTTTAGTGACCATGCCTGGGTTGGTCACAATTAGTTACTATATTTTTCTTTTATCATTGCACAGCATGAAATTGCATTGGAATATTTTTTTTCTGATAGCTATGTGACACAGGCTAGTAGTACAGTGTATTAAATGGATCCAAATAAAAAATTAATATGTACATTTACAGTGTATATATTTTTTCAAACAACTTTTTAAAATTACATTTTTTAGAACACCATTTTATTTAGACAACAACAACAAAATGTATGACAAATTTTATGGAATGAAGTATAATTCACCACAATTGTCAGGACAATCGTCAAAGGCATACGTGATGGTCCAGACACAGACCCCTGGCCATTATATTTGATGATTACCATTTTGCCATTACAGGGTATAGAAGAAGTGCCATTCAGCAGTAGACACTATAATTTGGGAAGATTCAAAAATTGTTACTTTACTTATAGTCATGCAAAATTTACAGTTGCTGAAACAGTTCTGGAATTGATGGTTTACCAAGTCTGGCTATAACTTATGTTTGTTTGAAGGCAGTGTTGTAAAAATGAATTTATTAAGGTTTATAAATCTATAAAGATGGTTAGTCTACTTTGCACTGTTCATCCCCAGAGAAACTTGAAAAGATGCATTTTTAATTGATTGATTAATTGTCTAAAAAGTATGCATTTACATACTGTATATAAAGTTGTCATTTAATTACTGTATGCAGCATATGGTGACAAAAATTAGACAAAGTTGAGTGTAGATACGATCAATTTATGGAAAAGAAAAGATGTGCAAATTGTTGTGGGTCATTTTTTCAGCAGATGAGATTTGCTGCTCCCTGATATATACATTACTGTGTGTATATACCCAAACATTGGCTTTTAAGCATTATCTTGAAATTTTCTTAATTTTATAGTAGAAAATGTAGGAGAGGGATTACTCAAGATAAAAATTAGTTGTGTATATATTCTCTTTACAACACTGCATTCATGCTCTTGTGAGTTGAAAATAAACTAACTCATTACTATACAGTACCAGTCTGGTGGCAAGTTCTTGGGCTCATAATCTTTATTGCAACAGTGGAATGTCCCTTGTTTCTAGTGGTTGTCATCTTGGAATTAGAGAGATGTTTTTATGTATTGTTGTAAACGGTTCTCCTTGAACTTTTGTTTTGGGGGTGTATAATACGATTGAGCAATATTTAATGCTGGTGTAAGTTTGGGATTTACTTGACGTGGGTGATAAGATACAAGTGTTATATTTGTTTGAAGATGCCATCTGCATCTTGTTGTGAAAGACTGTAGTAGAAGTGCTTGGCCTATACAATAATTTTTAAACCTAGGATGGTGGCATATCTGTGGCTGAATCTTTTTTTTTTTTTTTTTATACATATATAAATATGTAGGTATCATTGAGAGTTATAATGGGTATGCCTGACCTGCACCAAAAGTTTACAGCAATTTCCATTTTGTACTTTTGAGTGATACTCATTTTTTTCATTAGATTGTGTCACATTCAGCAGCACCTGAGTATCTTCACCTTTGGTTGATATTATCTGCTTGTGGGTTGTTTAAGAGCTGTGACTTACTTGTAAACTAAATGTTTATTGGGTATTGTGCTAATTCTTTAAATTTTGTGCAGGTGGGATAGCCTACACTGATGAATGAGCACTAGTTTGGGTTTTAACAAGGTTGAAGATGGTTGAGGTGCTGTTGGTGCATGTTTAATGGAGCATATATTTTTGTTTTCAGCCAGCATGCATGCCCAGCATAAACAATCACATGATTCTTTTCCACCTATACTCCCAGGAATTTGTTTTAATCCTAGTGTTTTGTTATCAGCTATTTCTCACAGTAAAGTTCAATTATTGATTGGGGGTTTCATGACTGACATGGGGGTTAAGTAACCTAAGTGTTTATCTATTAATTATGCTTTTGGACACAGGATAACAAGTAAAGACCACAGTCTGTCATAAATTTATGGACAAGATTTGTCCTTGTATTACTGCAGAATCCAAAATCATCAGAATTGAGAGATTTTTATCATTTATTTCCTACATATTTTATATTGTGTGGTTTGATTTGACCTCATAGTTTTAATTCTCTGGTATCACACCAGTTACATCATTTGCTCCGCTGTTGGAGGTTGCCGTGTTCTTCCTGCCGAGGGAAGGGTTACTTTGACAACTAAACCTTCAGTTGTATATATACTCTATGCAGTATATACCAATTTACACATTGGGCATGTTGATTTCTACTTGTATCTTAGCCCTAATTTTTTAAAATTGTTTGTATTAAAATCTATTCATAACTTAGATTGTTTTGGGTCACAAATTAGTACAGTACTGTAGTTCTAAATTGCAGTGACATTTCTATTCAACAGAGTTACATCTAATTGGCCTAAAAGGTTCCACTTTATGGATTCAGCAGTGAAACCTTCCCTCGACCCCTATCAAAAGCCTTTTCAAGGTGTGTGTATGTGTGTGCGAAGAATGTTACCAATAACCCCTACTGTAGTTAGGAGGAGAGAAGGCTGCTTTCCGACAACTTTGAAAATAACAATTACATAACCCTTACTTAATAACTGGATGGAAAGAATTAAGTACTTAGGCAGTTGTTACTTTGCAATTACAGTATTTAGAAATTTTCTGGTAGCTTAAAAATCAAACACATTTTTACTAATTAGTTTAGTAATTGAGCATTTTGCTAGGTATATTACTGTCTTGTAGGTTATTATAACCATAGTGTATGATTAACTTTGTATCCTATCTTTCCTTAGGCTAAATGTGAAGACGGATATTTTGTATTGATTCTTTTTAATGGTTAATGTTTTTATAGTCCTCTCAGTGCCGATACTCTGCAACTAACGTTTACAAAAATGACACTTTTTCCAGAAGTGTTTGTATGTGACAGTAGTTTTAAAATGGTGCACAAGTATGAAGGTTATTGTTTAATCTTGTACAAAATCCCCGAGTGTGAACCTGTTGATAGCTTTTTGTCCTGATCATAATGTCCCAGGCTAGCCTGATGATGCTTTATAATGCAAAACAACTTTCCTTCTTTGCATTTCACTTATCTCTTGTCTTCAAGTGATGTTTGTGGTGGTATGGTTTCATTTTCACTCATCTTTATTCTGGTCTTCAAATTCTTGGTAACATGTCTAGTTTCAGACCTCTCACTTTCAGGTACTGTGTGCCTTTCCTGTGCATAGTTCAGCCAAGCATTATAGCATGGTTTATACTCTTGGGGAGGGCTGCATGGTGGATCCTTTTAAATGCCACATTTATAACTGATACTTGCCTATTTGAAAATAATGAGGTACTGAAGTCATTGTGGTGGTTGGTCTTGTAGAAACTGCTCACTGCTGTTAATTTTTGTTTATACCTTTAATATATTAATTTGTAATGGTTTGGATTCATTTGCAGTTCAGTACCTGCAGCCTGTGAATTTGTTTTGTATGAAATTAAGTTTTCTAAATTTTATTATCAGAATTTTAAATCCATTACAACATATAACCTGAATTGATTTGTGTGATAGGGATAAATTTTGGAAAATAAGTAAAATTTATATGAATGAGTTTTACTCTTAATTCACTGTGTCCTTGGTGTAGAAAGGAGTAATCTTTGTGAAGACTGTTTGCAGTGAGCTGTGTACTGCGCATATTACCTCTTGTCTGGGAATGAATGCAATAGTAGTATTGATCACCTTGGATATTGTTGCACTTCAATCTGAATACCTGAATTAATTTGTGCTTGAGGGAGGGGGCAAAAATGACAGCTTAAATGATTTGTCCTCCGCGAGCGTAGAAAGTATTGATAAAGTATCTTATTTTTTCCCAAATTATACAGCCAATGACCGAGTGCAATTATTCTCTCCCCTCTCTACCCCCTTTTGAACATTCCCCTTCTCATTTCTCTCCCCTCCCCCTCCTCCTCATCATTCACCCTCACCCTTGCCAACCTTGCATTTCTGGACCCTCCTCAGCCCACGCTCCCCCTCCCCTCCCCGCCTTCTTTCACAACACCGCTCCCCTTCCCCTCCTTTCTTATAATTGTTTCCAACCTTTTCTTCGTTCTCTAACCCACCCCATCCTTCTCCCCTCCCAGTGCACTCAAATACACCCTCACTCTTCCTCTTGGTTATTCCTTGTGAACTGTCTCTTCTGTCTTTATGCATTCTATCCTCTTCCTGGTTATTCCTTGTGAACTGTCTCTTCTGTCTTTATGCATTCTATCCTCTTCCTGATTCACCCTTTTCATCCTCTTCCCAGTTCACCCTTTTTCATCCCCTTTCCAGTTTGCCCTTTCCATCTGCATCCCAGTTTGCCCCTTCCGTCCCCCCTTTCCCAGCTCACCCCTCTCCATCCTCTATGCAGTTGTATATTGTTACCCCTTTTCTTAGTTGAACCTATTCAGCCTTCCCAGATCATCCCTTCCTACCTTCTCAAGTTCTCTTACTCCTTAACTGCCACTTTACTCACTATAGTCCTTCCAAATTCTGAAGCCTTTCATATTTATTCCTCCCCCCCCCCCTCCTTTCTTTCCCAATTCACTTCATTCACTCCTGTGCACTAGTTTGTCACAGCCACTCCTGTGTACTAGTTTGTCACAGCCACTCCTGTGCACTAGTTTGTCACAGCCACTCCTGTGCACTAGTTTGTCACAGCCACTCCTGTGTACTAGTTTGTCACAGCCACTCCTGTGTACTAGTTTGTCACAGCCACTCCTGTGTACTAGTTTGTCACAGCCACTCCTGTGTACTAGTTTGTCACAGCCACTCCTGTGCACTAGTTTGTCACAGCCACTCCTGTGCACTAGTTTGTCACAGCCACTCCTGTGTACTAGTTTGTCACAGCCACTCCTGTGTACTAGTTTGTCACAGCCACTCCTGTGTACTAGTTTGTCACAGCCACTCCTGTGTACTAGTTTGTCACAGCCACTCCTGTGTACTAGTTGCCATAACTGCTCCTGTGCACTAGTTTGCACACAGCCACTCCTGTGCACTAGTTTGCACACAGCCACTCCTGTGCACTAGTTGACATAACTGCTCCTGTGCACTAGTTTGCACACAGCCACTCCTGTGCACTAGTTGACATAACTGCTCCTGTGCACTAGTTTGCACACAGCCACTCCTGTGCACGAGTTTGCCACAATCACCTTGCTTTCCTGGTTCATCTTGTATCCCATATAGTTTGCTTCTTTCCTCATTCTGTCTAGTTCACCCCTACTTCACCCCTTCCCCCCTCTGCATGATGGGGATAATCTGTGTTCCATGTTCACCTCATCCCATTCCTCAGTTCTTATTGTCCACCCAACACCCTCTTCAGCATTCCCTTTATCCCAATCAAACAAACTTTGTTTTAAGTTGTCACTCCAACCTCAGTATGGTGCTGCCGCCACCCACACCCCTCCCTGTTTACCACTACACATGGCTCCCCCAGTCCAGCTCTACTCCATACCCATCTTATTCCTATCTGATCTGTGTCACTCGTTCACATCCACTCATTCTCACCATATCCAGTGTTCTCCTTAGCTTCCTCACACTTCTGCTAGGTCATTCTACCCTTATATACACTACTTTTCACAACCTACCTGATAGTCACTCCCAATTCACTCGACCTACACCCCTCTGCACCCCCTCCCACACATATATTACCACATTTAGGTAATTACACAAAAGCTGAGAAACAAACGCTATGAGAAGAGTTGAGAGGTGTTAAACATTCCAAAGAAGAGAGCTAAAAGCTAAAAAAAATTGTGATTAACTACATAAAAAATAGTAAAAAATCAACAAAATTGATAAAAGAATTCTTGTAAACTGCAACTTCAAGAACAAGAGGACACAGATTCAAGCTAAGGAAACAAAAGTGCTGAAAAAATATTAGAAAGTTCGCTGTTGCAAACCATGGTAGATGATTGGAATAAGTTAAGTGAGAAAGTTGTGAAGGCCAAAACTGTCAGTAGTTTCAAAGTGACATATGACAAAGAGTACTGGGAAGATGGGACACCACTAGCATAACACTCATCCTGTAACTATACTTAAGTGTAGTTACACACACGAGCGTGCGTATGTACGTCTAACTCCCTATTAACACCAACCTAATATCCCTTCCCAAGTTTCCCCAACCCAATCCATCCCCGTTTCAGAATTCCCCACCTTCCCATTTCAGTACTTCCCCAACTCATTCTGCTCCCCCCCTCTATGTAGTTGATTGCACCTCACCCCCTTTCAGCTTAGTCCACACCTCCCTCCCCCCTCCTCACTTGATCCCCAATTTTCCCTCCTCCCTCCCCTTGCACCCAGTTATAGCTTTACCCATCCACCCTCCCCCTTCTGATCATGCCCTGCCTTCACCCTCTCCCCTCCCTCTTGCTGCCAGTTTGTCTTCTCTCCCTCTCCTCCCTTCTCACTCATGTTCTACTCCCCCCCTTGACTCATTTATATCCCTTCCAGTGCATGTGAATCACCCCCTCCCCCCCATCTTACTCTATCATCTTAGCTTCGCTTGGTCTTACTGTAGCTTAATCTTCTTCGTTTGTTACCTCATCCCACTACTCCTTTATTACTGTGGCTGCCTCTCTTCCCTTTATTACTGTGGCCTCCTCTCTTCCCTTTCTTGTCTTGCCTCTCCTATGGAAGTCATGCATACCTTTCAGTCACCCTCCTATTCTCATTCTCTTTCACTCTCTCATGCTCACCTTCATCTCCCTTGTTCTCCCTTAACATCACTCACTCCCCTCTCCCTTCTTACCGTCCCCTTCCCTATCTCCCTAATGATCTCTTCCTTCCCGGTCTTTCCTCTCTCTCTCTCTCCCCTTCCTCAATATTCTTCCCCTCTCCCTCCACAAGTTTCCCCCTATCCTCCCCAACTTTTGCTTGCTCTCCCCTCGTCCCCTCCTACTCAACCTTCCCCTTCACCTCCCCAACTTTTCTCTGCACTCCCCTCTTTCCTTCCCCTCCTTTCCCCTCACCCTCACCCTCCGCCTGCTTTTATATTTCAAGTCTGGTTGTGAGAGATTATGACGGTGGCAGAACCTCCAAGTGGTGTTGTTTTAACGCAGGGTCTCCTCCTCCTAACCAGATACGACAGCTCACTTTTTCTCTCTCCATCATCGGATGTCAGCTTTTATGCTGCCTTTTATGGCAAATGCTATCTATTTTATCTGTTTATGCAGTCCATTAGGATAATTTTCCAGATGTGGTAGCTCTAACATTCTATAAGTGAATCCTTTTTACTTCACTTTATTTGAGTACAGTTTTTATATTTATATATATAGTAATATTTTTATATAGTAATATTTTAGTACAGTTCTGTAAGAGAGACTATTTTGTGGAAGTTTACCTCATAATAGGGTAGAACATAGGGAGAGTTTCCCTGCCCATGTGATGACTGTTATGGGGCAAAACAATGGGTTGTAGTACCGTACAGTCATTTGCTTGGTAGAATTGTATTATGAGACAGGTAATGGGAAGATGATGGGGGGTGGGGAGAGTGCCAGTGGTAGTTGTTGCCTGCAATACTCTTGAATTTATTGATTTTCTTCATCTTTGTTGAAGGGATGAATTGAAGTTTGTTAGTACAGTATATTACTTTAAAAGTGATTAGCAATGAATCTGTAATGATAATTTTGATGAGTAAATGAATACATAATATTGATGAGTTAATAAATATCTGCTTACCATTCTTTCTCCTCTGATATATGTTCATGCATAATTATAACAAAATTTTTGTTTGGCCACTTTTTTTTAAATACAGTAGCCTTTTTGAGTGTTGTGAGTTCTTATAGCAAACACAGTTTACTTCTGTTTGGTTTCATTTAATTAGCATGAATTATTTTAAAAGCATGTCCTAATTGATTTATGCAAATTTGCATGGCTGCCTTTTTGCTTATTATCGACAGTGCATAAATTCTTTGTTTATTTTTATTCCAGAAGTGATGTCAGAAATATTATATTTCTGGAGTATTATGCTATGCTACTAGCATGGCTTCCATTTTGCTGTGACACTGACCGCTGGGAAAGGCAATGTGATATCGCGTCGATGCTGTTGAAGCTAACGAGGGGCGGGAGGGAAACAGAGAGGGTGGGCCGCTAGATATGAACTAGGGAGGGGAGGAAAGGCAGGGAAGGGTGAGGGGAGCATCAAACAGAGGGGCTACCTCGGTGCTACACTAACCTAGAGAGACCTGTAGGGATCAGTGGTGAAAGTGTTGGTGTTGTGTGCAGGGGTGAGTGTGTGGCCCTGATGGTTGTCCAGTAGAGTTGTGTGGGTGGGCCTGACAGCCTCCCTCTATTGCAGGTGTGTAGGCATAAAGGCGCCATGGACTTCACAATGAACATGATCGACAATGGTCGGGGGATACCTGCGACTCAGGCTGCTGCAGTGGCTGCCATGGGAGGTCAGGTGGCCTACCAGGCACATGCTGTTAGTGTCACTCCCACAGTCAGCCAGCAGCAGCAGCAGCAACAGCAGCAGCAACCGCCTCCACCACCTCCACAACAGCAGCAACGTGGCAATCTGCATGAGAGCGATGGTGGGGCAGGGTTGGTGGGGGAGGGTAAGGTTCAGGAGTTAACGAAGGATGATTCTCAAGGAGCCTTCACTCCTCCCCCCCGAGTGTCTTCTGTTGCATCTCACGAAAGTCACGTGGAAAAGGGTACTGACACCACAGACTTTGAACCACTTATTAAGGTTGAGATTAGAGGGGGTATTCCGGGGCTCAATACAGGTGGTGAGAAGGACAAGAACAGTATTGTTCAGTTACACTTCAACAGTGTCAATGAGGTGTTACATTATTTTTCCCAGCGGTCAGTGCCACAGCACATTGATGCCTTCAATCTTCTTACCAACCCAGACCTGGTGCGCAATATCAACCCCGACTTGGTGCGCAACCACTTCCTGTACGTGCCCAACCCTCAGGAGGGAATGCGGATAGCATCTAACGGTTACAGTTCAGGAGGATCCAACTCGGCTCAAACACCTCCAGCTCAGGGTGGAGCAGCAACGTCGCCTGTGGTGGTTAAACAGGGTTCTGCCAGCAGTGGTGGTTACAGTAAGCAAGGTGATAGGCGACGAGAATCCAGTCAAGGTTCCCTGACACCTGGCACAATCATCCCCAGACCTGGGGTGGATCAGTCAGGGGCTTCATTTGTGTGTTGGATCTGTGGTTTAGATTTGCAGAAATCTCTTCAGTTTGAAGAACACATGGTGGACCAACACAGTGTGGATAAACCCTACAGGTGTGATGACTGTGGGGTTACATTCAAGCGTAAAGCACACCTGGATCGTCATCGCCGTATCCATCTGCCCACTCGTCCCTATCAATGTGCTGTGTGTGGTAAAGGCTTCACACGGAATGAGCATGTTCGCCGTCACTCGTTCACTCATTCTGGAGAGAAGCCCTACCATTGTCCAACCTGCACCAAGACATTCTCACGGCGGGAGCACCTCACCAAACATCTGCCGAGCCACACCAAACTACCAGGCCCTCACAGTCCACCTCCAAGCGGCCATCCTCACACCCCAGGTGAGTATGAGTACTTATGCTCACCTGCGGACTCACCCAACCCCCCTCAGCCACAGCTGGGGCCAACAAGTGTCTCGACAGCAACCCTCACCTCTCTTACTGGGGCAGGCCAGATTCCGTCCAGTCTTCTGCATGCAGCTGTACCGCAGTTGCTGCCACCTTCCACCACCCACAGTAGCATCAAGCACCAGCAGCCTCACCACCGACTGGCTGCACACCATAGTCAAGGTACCACATATCACCACACTCTACAGTCACATAAGTCATTGCCTTAATCACCACCCATTGTTTTCACATTAATGATTCTCTGATCTATCCCATGAGGATGCTAATCTTAAGATTTTTTAGTACAGTATAACATCAGATTTGTAGAAGTAAAGATAATCCAGCATACATATGGGTGTAGCTTAGACCAAGGTTTCTGTAGCAACTTTAAATATTATCTTCCACTTAAAATATTTTCATGAATATTGGTTCTCCAACTAACCCAACTAACATACAGTACCGTACTCAAATATCATGGTCTTAAGCACATGGACTTGCCTCCAAGGAATAATAAAAGGTATGTCTAAACCTAAGATTCTTAGTCATCATTGTCAAGTACTGTATGTTGAATATTGAACTTGTCGTACAAAGTATTACCATAATGCTGCTTGCAGTCCTTGTGTAAGACCATGCTCTCCTGGCAATATTGACTAAGTCTTTATGGCTGACCTATTCACTGTACTGGTGTTAGAGGGTATGATAATAGTATGTTCATCATTTGAAGAGTTTTAACCAAATGTCACTTTGTCACTCAGATACTGTGTTTAATATGTCTCACGTTTTACAAATGTGCCGCACAATTTTATCGTGGCAATATAGTTTTAGTTTTATTAAATTATTAATGTAATTCAAATTTGAGATTTTTAAACTGATATAAATTCGTGCCATTTTTCTTAAATATAGAATTCAACTTATTGTAATGATAGTATAAATACTTAGCCCAAGTGAGAACTTTTTGCCATTATGAAGATGATGAGCAGTTGTCTTGATATACAGCTTGGGGTTTGTTGTGGCACTTGAACACTAATCTTGCTGTTATCATATTCCCTCAAACACTTTGTGAAGGATTTATAATACTATATTGTTAAAAGGAAAAGTTTATCAATTTTGTTGAGCTGAGGCCTAACAGGATAACGGGTAAGCAAGGTAAATATATTTCACTTTCCAATACTGTAGTCCACCGTTAAATTGATAGCTATTTAAGGATGTTGCTTTATAAATCATTTAATTGTCTGTAAATGGGGTGTGTTGCTAATTTTTTATGATTAATGTGCTTAATTTATTAATTAGTATTTTTTATAAATAGTGTTCAAAGTTATATAATTTATTTTATGCTGATGTATATATTAGTTTACCTGGTTTCTGTAGACTAAGACCTGTAGTCAAGTGCCTACCAGCAAAAAAAAAAAAATCTTTATCATCTAATTCATGTGGTGCCTAAGATGCATTTGACATTAACATCATCAGTTGGCCATAGAAGTTCCCATAGAATTGTACAAACAGTGCCACCATTCAAAACTGAAAATGGTGCACAGCCTCGGTTTGTCGGACTATTGGAAATAATAAAATTGCTCAATATTTGCAAAGACCCAGGTTAAGTAAGGTAAAGCAGCACATGCTCATTTTTGTGTCCATATCTTCATGTAAACTTGTAAAGTAAATTATGCCAGTTGCTGTGGATAGATTTGTGGAATTAGTGAAAAGCACATCCAAAATAGTCCTGACATACATTTCCCGTTTTCCATTAGTTATATTTGTGGTGTAAGAATGTGGGCATGATTTTAAAGTAGGGTATATTGGCACTAATTTAGTGCAGTGTTTTATTACATTTTCTATCACTGCATTAATTGTTAGTGTATTTTCTGTCATTATTCCATGATTTGTTTGTAATTTTTTCTTTGTAGCTTGCATGTTTGTACTTTACTAGAATTTCTATCCATTTGGTCTGATGAATTGCAATCAATTATTAGTTCTGCATAACATGTAACTTGGTTTTATTATGTTGATAACTAACATAATATAATAACTTATAAACCCTGATAGGAAATTTTATACAATATACAGTATATACAGTACTATAGATTTTAGAGACTGCAATAAAACAACCCCCTTTTATATAATGGGTTGATATATTTTTGTCATGAATGCATGTTGTACCCATGAGGTACCTGAAATAAACTATTAGCCTAAAGGTTGTGGATAGGTATTAATTTCTGAATTATTAGTGAAGAAATTAATAGCGTGCTATATTTTTTTTTAGTTTTAGAGATGTCATGTTTCATATTTCATTGAAGAATATTAATATTACAACCCATCCTCCTGTTTAGATTGTACCCATTGTGACGGTCGCCAATAGTCACGAATTTGTGTGTACTTAGCTTTTAGATAGTAGTGTACTGACTAGTAAGGATTTCTTTTAAAATAAATGAAGCTAAAAAATAAACTTAAATATTCCTAGGTCTAGTATAGCACAAACATTTACTATATTAGGCCTCGGATATCATGTACAGTATTAGGCCTAGGAAGGTAAGGTTAGTTTAATTTGTAAAAAAAAAAAAAGTTTGTCCAACTCAATAGTTCAGATTTTTACTTTGTAATTTCATTGTATGTCAGTATATACTGTATTGTATGGTCCTCATCGTTACTATAAATACCTGTACTACCAAAACTGGAGGATGGCCTGTAATATTAAGATGACTAAATAGTATTCTCTTCAGATGTGAGTAATCAAATGTATACATGTGCCTTTCTTTTATTAGCTTAATTTAGTTTATTTTGGTTATAATCATTTACAAGGTATCTTGAGATCTTAACTTCATTGTTGATACATTATGATGCATATAATTACCTCATCAGGTTTCAGTAACTTAACTTTAATTAAAAATTTGTAAACAAACATTATGTAAATTGTATAATATATTAAATGCCCATAAATCATTCTTTTATAAGTAACTAGTGGTGAATAAGCCAGAAAGTCTGTACATAATTGTATGAGAATTCAATATAACCAAGCTACCTGTAGTTAGTTACAGCAGAATATAATGTAAGCATGATATTTACAGGTTTGGCCACGACGTTATTGCTGCAAACTACAGATCAGAATGGACGACTAGTTACAATTAACCAAAGTACTGGAACTGCAGTGCCCACCTCGGTGGTGACAACAACATCTAGTACTCATCATGGTCAAGGTAGCAGTAGCCACACGGGCACCAGTACGGGTTCCACCCGAGGTCTAAATCATAACGGTGAACCTGTTCCACGCCCATACCAGTGTGGAGTGTGTGGTAAGTCTTTCATCCGTAATGAGCATCTTCGGCGTCACGTGCTGACTCACTCCGGTGAGAAACCTCATGCCTGTGGAACATGTGGCAAGGCATTTTCACGCCGTGAACATCTTACTAAACATATGCGGTCCCACATAAAGGTAAATGTACCAGACTTGGCCCAGTCTGCCTCACAGCCCACCCATAGTTCTATCCAAATTGGTGGCCTAACAGGTGCTGTGGCGGCACCCCAAGCCACCCAGACTGTGGCACAAACTGCCACTGTATCATTACCAACTCCCAGTGTAGTGGCAACTAGCAATGCACATCAACAACCCCCGCCCCATGGGATAACACATACTGTTGCAAGCACCCATGGTACTCCTGTTGCCCATGCTGCTCACCTACCCCCTGGAACTCATTACTTACCAATGTTTGGGTTGTTGGCAGAGGTAGTGTAGGTGCCTCACTGGCACTGTCTTATAAATGGCAGCCTCTACTAATTTACAGATGTTGGCAGCACAGACCCCCCCCCCTCACTCCACATGATGATTACCATGCAATCCAGATGATCCTTATCAATGTCCGACTACCTATACCTGATACGGTGCTTGGCCTAGTGACCTATCTGAGCCAGATCCTGGTGGGGCTGGGGCAAGTGTGGTGCTGAATGATGCAAGCTGTAGATAATGTGCCATGATCTCCCCGTAGCTGTGAGCACTAGATTTTTCTCTGTTGTTGCTAGTAAGTTGGTGAGTAAGGGCTATGCCCTTCACACCAACTAGGTACATGTCAGTCACCCTTGTGTGAACCCTTGTCTGACCCTTGATCACATTCCAATCCCTTTCTAGTTGTCTCTTTGGCTACACTAATAAATTAAGGGGAAATTATTGTTGTGAACTTCAGAAAAGATAATTTTTTAATATATAAATTTTGCATTACAAATTTTATGCTGTGTATGTACTTAGAGGATTTGTAAAATAATTGGAACATTTGTTTGGCGACTTAATTTGAAGCAATTAATGCACCCTGCCAAAGTTTTTAATAGTTGGACTTTACTAGGGACATCCGTTACCCCTGAAACGTGTCAAGGCAGCTCTCAACATGGCGACCACAGACAAGGCACCAAGTGTTTTGTTCTTCTCTGTTTCCATGGATGATTTTTTTTTTTAACATGGATTTCATATTTTGAAACAAACTTTGTCTGTGTGCATAGACCATGTTGATGTATTGTAGTGTAACTTGTAAAGAAGTACCTTTTAATTGTAAAGTGATATCCCTGTAATTATTTTTAGGAGCTTTCTTCATAAGCTTATTGTAGATGTCTTGAAGGTAGTGTTTTATACTAGATGCTTTGTGTCAGTTTTTTGAGCCACACAAAGCAGATTTAAGAGATTATTTTGATGTCCAAAGTTATCAGTCCTAACCCTATATTAGTCCAGAGGAAACCCAATAGTGTCAGTTTCATGACATGAATTGGGTTCCAACATTTTTTGAGTTTTCATAGAATTAGATCCGTGGCAGATTTGACAGAGACAGTGCGTGTGTCATCCTGCCAGAAGTCTTGAAATGTTACTGTGTCTAAAGGTGCTCAAATAGATGATAACTTTGGATTTGCTTATTTTAAATTATAGTTAACATAAAATGAGATCTGAATTTTAATCCCTCAGCGAGAGGTCAAGTTTATGGCAATCACAAAGACGTTTTAACGGTCTGGCATTACAAGGTGTTTTATCTGTAGATGTTTTGATTATTTATTTTTTTTTTTTCATATATATCATACTGGCATTATGCCATTAAATGTAGATTTTTATTTTTTGTATACATATTATATATATATATATATTATATAATATATGTATAATATATATAATATATATATAATATATATATATAATATGTTTGGACTTGCCAGCAGTGATCCATGAATTACCCAGTCTGTAGATTTGCTATTGCCAGCATTCCGTGTTCAGTTCCATGAAAACTGCATTTCAATGTACTTGGTGGAAGGGGCATTCATGAATGATTGCAAAACTTTAGGGTTTAGCTAAAAAAAATAATCTTTTTGACAGCACAGGCAGATCAAGTAGAAATTATGATAAGAGCCCAAAACACATGGTATCTTACGATCAGTAGGTATACCTGGTAAGATTTGTTCAAGACTTGGTACCTGGACCATTGGCAGAGCACAGTATTTGGTATATATAGTTACCAAGTGCATATTATGCTGGTATCAATGATAAATTTTGCTATTTTTTTTCTTGACACTTCCAGTGCCAAGTGGATACCCCCACATAAAAGGCCAGGCACTTCATATTAATATGTTGTCCAGTTCACAAAACTCATGGCGGAAATATACAAATTCTTCCAACATATGCATACAAATCCAAGAACTGCCTCCTTTTTTTCCTTTTATGGTAAGCAATGTACAAGTTAAAAGGTGATACTTGTATGATTTATGAAATGTTTACTTTATAATGCTTTCATATACTTGGGTAATATTGCTCTAAGCTAAATATTATCATGCCTCATGGCATAACAATATTGAGTGTGGTCCACTTGCACAAGTCTTATAGAAACGGGGAAGGAAATTTGGTTAAACCTTGACATTTAAGACAAGAGAATCTGAAAAATCAAATATTGTGTTAGGTGCTGTGGTGGCTGTGTGCTGCCTATAATTGCTGATGTCCACAGTATTTAATGTAGTTGGTGTGTTCAGCATCTGTTACCTTTACATTGATCTAAAGAGCTGTGTGTTTGTAGTTGTTCAAGAAACACCTGAGGGGAGTCTGCAGCTTAAACCCCCAAAATGGCAAACTTTAGTCAATAGTCTTTATGTCCTGAACCGCTTTAACCATATTTACTATTATAAAACGTGTTATTGCCTACTTCATCAGTATATTTAAATTTGCTTTCAAAAAAATCATGTGCAGATTTTGAGCATAATTATATTGAGTGAAGTTTACCATGTTTGCCATTGAACCCGTGTTTGTTCTTGTTTGTGATCAGTCGCCACAAATTCCAGTGCATGTTAGTTGCCAGATATATATTTTTTTTCTTTTTGCTACCCAGTGTCACCCATCCTCCTCCTCTGCAGGGTTTCTTGAATGCATAATTTTTACTTAAAATTTGTAAAAGTACAAATTTTTGACCAAGTCATTAGATATGTCATTTGCCTGGTCTGGACTGTTCTCTGATGTTTACTGGAAATACTCAGTCTGTTAGAAATGAATAACATTGGATATGTGGGTCCATCTTGTTTTCTTTGTTTTCCATGAATGTTTATTATTCTTCATGGGATTAATTGCTTATTCAGTATCAAGTCTTATTTGTGTGTTTTAAAGAGTTGACAACTTGCATTTTAAATATTTAATTTTTTTTATTATTTATTTATCAAAGATCAAAATTTAAAAAGGGTATATTGTAAGAGCTCTTTTTGAGTTATTGTGATAAGATCTTGCTGAAAGTTAACAGTCCATAAGTAAATCCCTCCAGAAGTGTGACAAGGTCAGGGATTTGGGGCCCCCCTTGGCATTGCTGTAGTTTTAGTTTGACTTTGCCATTTTATCATGATTTTGGAATGTAGGTGGGGGGATGTAATTTCTATAGATGTGTTAAATGTATTCATACATTTGTTAGCAATGTGAAAGGTATCTACTTTTCCATTAATGCAAAATGTGCGAGTGTTTTGGATATATATAAATATATATATATAATATATACTGTACTGTATATGTATTTTCAAAAATAAAAATGTACAGTGCTACAGATTATGTACTTGTTGGATAATTACAAATGTGTTTGAGGCTCTTGATCCCTGATTCTGTTACACGTTGACTTAGGCCTTGAGGTATTGACCAACGGTGTTAAGTTTGGGTAGGAAATAAAGCAAAGACAACATAAAAGCAAATATAATTGTATTGCATTAAAAACTTCAAATAAAACAGAGGAAGTCGCTTGCCTGTCTTGTTCAACCTGATACATATTTTTTTACTATATAATGTGACTTTATCCCCCCCCCCCCCCTCTCTGGGATCATATCTTTTACCCCACTCCATGAATGTTGGTAATAGTTTATTAACTATCAAGACAGGTTAGCCTTTGGACACTACAATGACAGTAATAAGTAAGGGAATACTTTCTCCCAATAATGGCCTATTGGCTACCCTCAAGAGTTCCGTCATAATGAATACTGTTTTCCCACTTATCATTTCTCTGTATGCTTGGTAAAGTAATCTCTCAGTGCAAGCGATTCCTTCACTTACATGATACAAAATGCAGAAAGGCATTTTTGCCAAATGTTGAACTTATCCCATGAGGGTGTAGTACCACCATCAACTTTCATTGGGTGGGGGACTTGAATGGTGAAAAGATAGGTCCCCAATTCAATCTCCTGTATCACAGGGGCCTATGGGCTGTTTACATATCTGGGTGGTGGTTACCCACATCTCTATGCACAAGATAAAGACTTAATACAATTGCTGCATAATTTACATTGAGAAGTTGATCAGTAACTAAACTATCCTTTATACAATATTATATACAGTATGTTAGTTAATCACTAATTTCCTTTTTTCAAATACACACTAATGTAGAAAGTAATTTTATACTAAATCACGGTTAAAGTTAAATTGTTGGATATTTTGCTTGATTAGTCGATATTTTATTTATAAAAAGTTGCACCATTATACTAAACTGTTATAGCCTACAACAGGATTTTACTAAGATATGGCATTACTGATTATTAAATTGAACATAAATGACCAATTATTCTCAAATCATAACAGGGCGTGTGGAAATGCACTTTTCTTTATGTATTGATCACACAGAGTTAACACCCAGGCACCTGATAAGACTAGTAACCTGCCCTTCGTTGTCTAAGTCGTCTTGTTCTACTTGCACACCACATCGAATTATGTACTTTGTTCCTGAATTGGCATCTTGCGTAATATTCAATTATCCAAATGTTCATATTAATGGATTACCAATTTTTAATTAATATTAATGTCCAAATTAGACAGTAACAGAGGGAGTCAGAAGTTATATAGTTGGCACAATAAAAACTTTGGCCAGGAAGCACAAAGTAAGAAAATGTTGCTATACATTTGAATGAACGGTAATGCTTACCTTTATGTATGTGTGTGTCAGATGCTGAGGTGGCATGAAAAAAGATACACAGCCATATAAATGGATAATTGCATGGATTTCTGGAATTAGGAAGGTACAGTATGAAATGAATGTCATAGAAAGAGTGAAACTGCAAAAGTCAGTGTAATGCATGACAGGAAAATTTATCAAGTAGTTTGGTTGAGAATACAATACGTATACTTGACAATACAGCAAAATCAAGATGACAAATCACAGGGAGTACTGTACACTAACTCACGTGAAGCAGTGGAGTACTTCTATGGAGGTTTTGTTGGAGGGTCGTGGTGTTAAAAGATATAGAGAATGATTAATTTTTTCTTTAAAGTTTCTCTTATAACTTGCTCTACCATTTTCCTCTGGGTTGATGCTGTCCTTCCCCAGGAAAATAAGTTACGTATTTGACCTTATGGGAACCTCTGTACCCAATTCAGATGCCCTTTGGTCAAGTTCAGCCAAAAAATCAAGGATTATTTATGTGGCTACATTTCTTCATTGTACCATTTTTTTTAAGCTTGCCAATAAATTTAGATGCATTTGGTGAAGACAGGTTGAAACCACAGAATGTGCATTTCAAGTAATTATAAAAATGCACCAACCCTTGAAGATTATATAGCAATGTCTATGCCACAGAATATTTAAAAGCTAGATATTCAGGATGCCTATACTAGAGCAGAAACGCATCCTGAATAAACAGTTCATTGCCATAGTACTTTAAACAGTGCTGGATTGCCAGCACTATAAGTTGGCATTCCCAATTTAAGTGTAAAGCAGTTTCCAAACCTCCCAACATTGTACATTATACAAAGCAGTTTTGTTTGGCAGTGTCAACAACTAAATATACAAATACTGATGACCAATTATTAAAATATAATGAACGTAACATATTGCTATCAAGGCCACTTACAAATGAACTAAGTAACTTAAATTTAAATATGTAAAGGAAACGATTAATAAATTAAAGATAGAACATTTTTGGGAGATTGTGGCACACCTGTTCTTCCACAATCTATATTGTCTAAGAACTTGGTCTAGGTACAGTACTATCAAGATGTTCAAAAGGAATAACTTTTTGGTAACTATGGGTAATATAAAAAATCAGAAGACCACAAAACCTGAGAGAGAGAGAGAGAGCCAGCTTTTTTCAAGGCATGTATGTTTATAAAATAAGTTGTATTGATATAAAACAATAGCCATAAAAGCTTCTCCCGGAAGCGAACACAGACCTCGCAGCAATACAGTAAAATAAAAGTTCAAATCATTGATTTACATAATCATTACATAGTTCTCATGGGGTGGGAGGTCATAAAAATATAACATGTCCATTCATCATGTCATTCACACAACTGTATACAGCATCACAAACACCACCACACTTCAACAGTAGTCCACAGCATCAGCTATTGCCTAATAAGATCACAGGTATACTGTATATTGTTTTCCTCATGAACTGTCATACTGTAAAGCACAAAAAAAAAATGCACACACAACTTACTAAGTGCTTCCTAACCAGCATTGTCCATTACCGTATTGTGTGGTTAATGCAGTCCGTTCACAACTGACTGTTCCTGGGTTCGATTCCCAGGCAAGATGATGCATTTCGGCAGATTATTTTAAAACACCTAATGTCTGCCCATTAAAAAGTAAATACAGTAGGTACCTTAGTTCGGAAACATGTGGACTGCATCCTGTCATCCTTTGACAGTTTAATACTGAAAAAGGTAAGGTTCTAAGCCTAGGTATTGTGAATAGTTACCAGACATCAGCTGGACAATGTTGAAATGTCAAAAAAGATCCCAGAGTCATGAGTAGAAGGAATCTTCGGTTAAAATATAAATGCGTAGATACGGAATAAAGCAGATAGGATACTAGGATATGTTTCTAAAAGTGTTAGCAATAATACATATAGTACACAGAGTAATCACAATAACGTGATGTGTCAATGTGAAAATCCGTAGGAGCCATGATGAGGGTTCGAACCGATGCAGTGGGTGTGCCCCACTAGGGGGTGTGTGTGGAACACCCACTGCATAGGTTTGAACCCTCATCACAGCTCCAATGGATTTTATCAATACAATTTAATTCTTCATATTTATCTTGCTCTTGTGTTAGGCCCCATTCAGGTTATGCAATTCAAATTTGGTCACTGAACTATAGAATAGACAAATTGACTCTAATGTGTACAGAGATAATGCCAGCAATTATAAATCAAATTAAGATTATAAATATATGGACACAATAGGATCTTACCAATAGATCATAATGTACATAGGATCGCTGGATTATTTTAGACGTAGGTTAAACATATATCCATGAATGAGTTTGGGTGGATATAAATAGGAGCTGCTTCATATGGGCCAATTCTAATGTTCAATCTCCCCCTCTACCTCTCACATTTTTATATGGAGTACAGAACTTCGTACCTTTACTCTATAGTATTTATGGTCTATCAGTGACCGAGACAGAGATCTAGCTTTTTATGCCTCACCTTCTAGCTGTGTATACCTCATGCACTAATTACCTCTCTCAACATTAAATGTTTTCACCATATTTTTTCTTGGATGGAATTGGCTTCAACACCCTCTTCCTTCATTGCATTCCACTTGCCAACCACTCATGCAGAGAATGAAAATTTTCTTACATCCCTGTGGCTCAATTGAGTGTCCAACTTACACCAATGTCCTCCTTGTCCTACTCTTTTTAATTTAAATACACTTCCTTTGGCCACTTTGTCTATTCCTCCGGGGATCTTGTAATTAGTGATCATGTCCCCAGTTTCTCTCTTCTCTAAGGTTGGATTCATGCAATCTGTCCTCATAGCTCAACCCTCTCAATTTGTGTATTACTGTAATCTTAAAACCTGTATAGGTAATAATGTGGTTATTTGCTTAATTTTTAAGACACTAGTATAAAAGTATCAGGCCAAAAAGCTGTTAATTCTAATAATTCAGGAAATTATTATATTTTATATTTATAATTCTAATAATTAAATATTAATTATATTTATTATTATAAATATTATATTTATAATAATTTAGGAAAAGTTAGGTTTGGTTTTTACCTTCATTCTCGAGCCTTCTACAAACTTAATTGTACAGAATGTGGACCATTTTTTAATGCAACCATTTATATTCTGAACTTCGATCCGTAGTAAGTAAAGTTATTATAGGTCTTGGATAAGAGGTTGTGATAATAGCATGACAGCACTCCGTGAACGTTAAACAAAATCTCATAATACTGGTTCTACAGTTCGTGTTAAGAGTGTCGTGGATAATACTGGAAAGCACCTATAGAGCATTTAAAATGCTGCATTTGCCTTTTCAGACACAAAATTTGCTTGAATATGCATTCACTTTCTACATCCCATACATGTACGACGCTGTATTCTTCATTCAGCAATAGACGTAGGGCAAGCCAGTGAATGGTGGGTAGATTGCATGTTTTTTTTACTATTTGAAAGCTTTTTACATGGTACTGTATGCAATACAAGATTTGTGCACAAGTTGACGAGACAAGGAAGATGCTCTAGTAGATAAAAGTACAGTACATAACTTACAGAAGATAAAGAGTAAGAAGAGAGTTTCAAAGTGGCAACATGTTAAAGTGGAGCCCCACAGGGGAAATAAATATGGTTCAAGACTGCATTAAACTGCAGGATAGCATGGACAAAAATATAAAAATGATCCAACAGGTGACTACTAATGTTTAAATCAAGCATGTGCAGTGTAATATAACTGGGTGTAAGAAACAGGACAAACTCAATACAGTGCCAATCCTCCTAGAAATGTGAACTGGCACAGGGAACCACTCAAGACCTTATATATCACATGCCACACCAAGTTTGGATTATGCAGCACCAGCACATAATTCTTATCATCAAACACACAATGAACCTGAAGAAAATTAAGAAAAATTTAGGAGATGAGAAGTATAAGTTATAAGGAAAGACAAAATGGATTAACCCTCAAATCAATGGAGTAATGTCGGGATACATTATAGCTATGGAAGATATTTTTGAGTGAACAGATGGAGGAGGGGGTTACACAAACAAGTTGACAGAAGAAAACAAAGTTCCCAAGTAAGCCACAAACATTGAAGAAAAAGATCAGTGTTAGAGTAGTGAACAAATGTAATGCACTAACAGTAAAATGGTGGAGACAGACAACATAAAAGTTTCATACAGTATTTAGATGTGACAGCTGGTTGCCAAGTCTATCACCTAACCTTATGCTGTACAGGGCAACTGGAAAGTTTTCCAGCATGTAAATACACATCTGTGATACCGAGGCAAATGTGAGAACCAGTCTGTCTTGTCTGTTTTAAGGCCCAAAAATGTACCAGACAAAGCTCTCATGGAACTGACAGTACTTTCAGGGGGCTGTACTGATCACGCACTGTATTTGGGAAACAAAATTAATACATCACAAATTTCTATGCCTTGCATGTGTATTTAGTTAAACCTGAATATTTATTTCTTTGTCAATGTGCAGGTGGACATGTTTTCTTCAGTTTCAGAAGCAGTGAATAGAGACAAGAGCCTCAGGCAAAAGATGTATACGAGGTAATTTTTGTGTGGTTTGTGTCGGAGGAAGAATACATAATAGGGATATATATATATTTATATTTAGAATGTATGTATGTATGTATACACACAATATTATATATTATATATATATATATATATAATATATATATATATATATATATATATATATATATATATATATATATATATATATATATATATATATATATATACACACACACACATATCTTTAAAGCATAAATAAGAGAATGAAAATTAAGAAAATTACAGAGAAAGAGAAAGGAGAGAAGCACCAATAGACGAAGGCAGCTCAGAGGGAAAGGGGAGAGGGTGGGAAGGAGGGAGAGCAAGGCGAGGGAGAGGGGAAGACAGAGGGTTAGGAGAGGGGAGAGAGATAAGTTTGTGAGGAGGAAGGGGAGGGGATGTAAAGATGAGAGGGTAGCCGAGGGAAGCTAGGAGGAGAAGGGTATTAGTGTGAAGGAAGAGACCCAGCCAGGGTGAGGGTTGAGAATGAGGGGAATGGTGAGGGCTGGTAATGATGCAAGGGTTGAGAATTGAGGGGAAGGGTGAGATTTGAGAATTGAAGGGAAGGGTGAGGTTTGAGAACAGAGAGTTGTGAATAAGGGGAAGGGTGAGGGTAGTGAATAAGGTGGTGAGGGAAAGGGTTAAAGTTGAGGAGGGAAAGGATGAGGTTTAAGAGTTGGGGGTAAAAGTGAAGAATGGGGGTTAGGGTGAAGTATGAGGGAAAGGGTGAGAATGAGGGACGGGTGAAGAATACAAATGAGGTTTGAAAATTGAGGGAATGGATGAGACACGAGACTCAGGGACAAGATGAATGTTGAGATGTGAGCATGAGAGGGAAGAGTGAGGGTTTAGAATGAGAGGAAAGAGTGAGGGTTGAGAATGAGAGGGAAGAGTGAGGGTTGAGAATGAGAGGGAAGAGTGAGGGTTGAGAATGAGAGGGAAGAGTGACGGGGTTGAGAATTAAGGTGAAGAGTGGAGAATGATTAGGGTTATTAGTTGATAGTGTGCAGTAGGATGTGGGCTAGTTAATGGAATTGTAAGACTAGTAGTGAAGGGAATGGTAACAGTTGGTGAGGGGGAAAGGGCGCAAGCTGGTGCGGAGAAAGGGTATGGGCTGGTATGGAGGGAAAAGGCTGGTATTAGGATAAAGGTTGAGGTCTATTAATAAGAGAAAGGGGTAGGTCAGCTCTGGTTAAATTAAGTGTTGTAGGGTTACTGGCAGTCATCAATACAGTGGTTGGCGAGAACTAGCAACACCAAGACACAGTTCCATCTACTGGCATATTTATCCTCCTTGCTAGAGTCCCAGCATAATTGGGTTTAGGCTGTCAAAACTATAGTACTGTGAAGACTAAACTATGCACCAGAAAATGAGGAGACGACGACATTTCGGCCTGTCCTGGACCATTATCAAGTCGACTGTGTATCTTACTACCAGCCTTATAATACTGTGTTTTGACAGACAGAAAATTGACATTAACATGTCTGTCAAAATGACACTTTCTATGCCAGAAGTTTCTGAAAACACAGAGGCTTCTGACATAGCTTGTATAGGGAATTAAGCTACACACTGATGAAAAAATTATATATAGATTTACTCCTCCTCCTAATCAGTGACAGTTATTTAAACATTTGGGTCACCCTACAATCGAGGAAGATCTTACTCCAAGGGATGTAATTTTTTATCCACTAAGTTAAAACTCACAAATTCACTCATTGACACTCGTAAACAAAACACACATGTCGTAAATGGTTGGAAAAAGTGAGGTGGTGGTGGTGGTGTAGGCCTAAACTGTCTGTAGTTTGAGAGAGTTATACGACAAAAAGTACTGTACTGAGAAGATGGGATACCACGAGCACAGCTCTCATCCTGTAACTACACTTAGGTAATTACACACATACACACATGTATGCACGCACGCACGCACGCACTCTCACTCTCCCCTCTCTGTCTCTCTCTCTCCCCTCTCTGTCTCTCTCTCTCTCTCTCTCTCTCTCTCTCTCTCTCTCTCTCTCTCTCTCTCTCTCTCTCTCTCTCTCTCTCTCTCTCTCTCTCTCTCCCCCTCTCCCCCTCTCTCTCTCTCCCCCTCTCTCTCTCTCCCCCTCTCTCTCTCTCCCCCTCTCTCTCTCTCCCCCTCTCTCTCTCTCCCCCTCTCTCTCTCTCCCCCTCTCTCTCTCTCCCCCTCTCTCTCTCTCCCCCCTCTCTCTCTCTCCCCCTCTCTCTCTCTCCCCCTCTCTCTCTCTCCCCCTCTCTCTCTCTCCCCCTCTCTCTCTCTCCCCCTCTCTCTCTCTCCCCCTCTCTCTCTCTCCCCCTCTCTCCCTCTCTCCCTCTCTCCCTCTCTCCCTCTCTCCCTCTCTCTCTCTCTCTCTCTCTCTCTCTCTCTCTCTCCTCACTTCCCCTCTCCTCCCTCCCCTCTCCTCACTTCCCCCCTCTTCACTTCCCCCCCTGTTCCCTCACCCCCTCACTTCCCCCCTGTTCCCTCACCCCCTCACTTCCCCCCTGTTCCCTCACCCCCTCACTTCCCCCCTCTTCACTCACCCCCCTCACTTCCACCCTCCTCATTTCCCCCCTCTTCACTCACCCCCCTCTTCCCTCACCCCCTCACTTTCCCCCTTCTTCACTCACCCCCTCACTTCCCCCCTCATCACTCATCCCCCCTCACTTCCCTCCTCTTCACTCACCCCCCTCACTCCTCACTCCCCCCTCTCTTCTCTCTCCTCATTCCCCTTCCCTCTCCTCACTTTCCCTTTTCCCTCTCCTCGCTCCCCCCCCTCTTCTTCCCTCTCCTCGCTCCCCCCCCCCCTCTTCTTCCCTCTCCTCGCTCCCCCCCCCTCTTCTTCCCTCTCCTCCCCTCTCTTTCCCCATTTTCTCCCTTCCCCCCCCCTCCTTTCCCATTTGTCCATTTCTTCCAGCCTCTCTCCCATGTTGTGCAAGTACCCAACAGCAATTACAGTACTGGGAAAACTGGACGAAGCTACTAGCCCCAAGCACCTTGCCTCCAACCTCGGACAGGCAGGCAGACACGCATTTCCATTTATATATACGCTAGAAAGGAGTACTCAGCAGAGTTCTCTCTCCCCCCCACTACCATCTTCCCCCCTATCTTTCTCTCCTCCAACTTCCCTGTCTGGCCTCCGACCTCACACACACACATTTCCTTTTGATACTGAATTCATATTTACCACTTACGGGTGAAGAATTCTAAGGACTCTGCAACCCACCATTCACTAATGGGCTTTAAACACCCCCCCCCCCCTCTTCTATTTAACACTTGCGTTCTGATGATGCGTTTGTCATCTGTACTCCGGCACTTGGGTTTCGGTGAGGCCAAGACTGATGCCATCTGATTGCTATTCATAAACGTTCATCTATTCGTCGTGGTTGTGCATAATTTATTATAAATACCATTTTCTTTTGTATCTACAGTATTCTCTAGAGCAACGTTTTTCAACTGTTGTGCTGAAAAAGGTCCAAGGGGCCTTGGGAGTTTGAGGGAAGAAGCAAATTTTCTGGCCATTCATCTGAATGAGTCAACTGACATCTCTAGAAAATATTTCACTTGTACTGACAAAAACTTATAGAATGCCTTGGGTATTTAAGTGCCTTGTAATGTGTGCAGCGAGTTTAAAAAGGTTGAAAATCTCTGCTCTAGATAATTTCTTTGCAAATATTCTGACACCAACTTTATAGTTATGATGCAACAAACAACTTATAAAATGTAAAATTATGGTAAATACCTTTTCACATATCTCAGAAGCCCACTACTTTTACTGTTGGGAACACACAAAGAAGCCGAAATGTTATTAGGATCAACAGGACCGTCCCCGACCAGCCTACATTCATCACATACCCCAGACTATTCACCTTGGGAAATTTAGTGACGCTAGCCCCAAGTGTCTGGTCTCCAACTTTGGACAGAAAAGAGATTCTCTCATAAATATAGATAAAAGGGGTACCCTTGGTTTCTTCCCCCTTCTTCACCTCTTCTCGCAAAATGTATTATTTCGAAGCACTAAACCAACTATGGTAAACAACCAATATTTCAGACTATACTCTATGAAAATCACACTAGGGGGAGGTTGTCGATGCCAATACTTCTTATAGGTTGGGCCAACCCCAACAGGCCAATGACACTCCCTTACCCCACACATTTCATGTGTGAAAGTTGGGTGAGGCTAACCCCAGAGCATTTGGCCTCTAACCTTGGACAGACAAATAAATATTCTCTCTCAGAGACTGTCTGTCAACTACCTGTCGATGACTCCAAGGATCAATGTCCCTATGGCCTGGTTTCCAATTAAGGCGACAGGTACCAATGAGGACCAGATTGGTGGTTGACCAGGCAAGGCATCGAAATTGCCGCATCGAACTAGGCTGTTTGATGCGGCAATTTGGAGATTTTTATGTGAAACAAATTGTACTGTAATGACTCGATAAGAATTATGTAAGTTGAATTTCATCTTTAGACAACAAAAAATATTAAATCACAAACTGCTCATCCCAAATTATAATAATTAATTTATTGTGTTAGGGAACAGGCAGGCAGGCTGTGTATTCATACATGTTAGGCTTATATCGAGGTTCCCTCCCCCCTCCACATGGTTGAATTACTGACCCCGCCCAGGATGCAACCCCACAACAAGCTTACTAACTCCCGAGTACCTACTTACTGCTAGGTGAACAGGGCCATAAGGTGACAGGAAATGCGACCAACAATTTCTGTCCGGGATTTACAATAATTCTTACCTGATCAGAGTCCTAGAATCTAATCTAACAATTGGACACATGTGTATAGAAACATGTTTAGCACCGATTACTACTACTGTACAGTACATTACTGTACATCTAAATTAAATCTCAAACAATGGTTTCTAATCAAACTTTCTGAAACATGGAGCCTGTAAGGCTTATCAAGTTCTCCCTAACCAATGACTGACCATTATCTAGGATGCAGCCTAACTCCTTGGAACCTATTTCACTCTGCTAGGTGAACAGCGATATCAGATGTAAGGAAATGTTTCCAAGTGTCCTGCGCTACCCAGGAAATAAACCCTTAATAGTTGGTCGAGTCAACTGCGTGCAAACCACTGCACTACTAGATGTGTAATCTAATTTATGAACTTGCCTTGAAAATTGTGAGAGCTAGTATTCACACTGTTCCATTTATTATCCCCCCCTCCCCCCATTTCCTGCCTTCTTGTTAGTCTATGAACAAATTTCATATAAATATTTAGCTAATTTGAGACAACTCATTTAAAAACTAATAAATATGTAGCAAATTTACTAAGTCAGCTATTATACACTTATATAGATTTTGTTTCTTATTAAGCTACCCAACTCAAAGTTAGAGAAGTTGTAGTTTATTTGGGTCAAAACTCCAGAGAGATGTATAACACCTGATAGATGTTCTGATTTAGTGATATGCATTTTCACTAGCAATGCAGTACAGTATTATGAAGAGTGATAAGTATATCTTTTATAACAAACTGATGAATTTAAGAGAAACCTCCCAAAATTATTTAATTTTTATTTATATTAATAACGTGGACCATCACATATATACACTGATTTAACATGTTTTCACAATTATTTCTTATGAATGGCAATATTACGTATTGACAATATAAATTAGTTACAATATACTGTATACTGTACTGTACATCGGTTCACAACTGGGGTTTCATTTCCAAATACAATATGTATATGAATCAAGTAAAAAAAAAAAACAATGACTTAATAGGTTTGCTTATTATATGTGCATTACAAGACTAACTTTTCCTATGTTTACAAATTTTTTTCTTTATATCAATTCTTCTTTGGGAAGGCCATGCTATAGAAAAATTGGAAGCAGCCAGCAAGTCCAACAGCACACAGCACTAGAGTTGATCCAAATAAAACCTTGTCTATTGGCCCACCTTTCAGATGAACAGGAATGTTGTTATGTTGCTGCCAAGGAGAAAACAAATTATATTAGAATATATGATATAATTGTCTGCATATTATATACTGTACAGTACAGTATGTACGCATGCACACACGCACGCACAAAAGGCACGCTACAAAATGGCTTCCGGAACTGAAAACAGAGATATGAAGAGAGGCTAAAGGCGTTCAATATGCCAAAGATAGAAGAAAAAGAGGCGATATGATCATCACTTACAAATTAATAACAGGATTCGACCAAATTGACAAAGAGGAATTCCTGAAACTAGCAACTTCAAGAACAGGAGGACACAGATTCAAGCTAAGGAAACAAAGGTGCCAAAAAAAAATATTAGTACGCTTTCTCTTGCATACAGAGTGAAAGACAGTTGGAACAAGTGAGAAAGTGGTGGAGGCCAAAGCCATCGGTAGTTTTAACACTTTGCCTGGCTTGGCGGGCCACCCGCAGTGCACTGCATGGCAGGCCGGGCATTGCCCGTGAGCACACAACCCAATGTTAAACTTTCACTCACAATGTTTATACTTTCTAATACTAATAAGCAAATATTAATTGTTGGCGATGTTAAAGTCATGTCCCGAACTACTGTACGAGTATAGTTTTAACGACTGCACAAACGTCATTACGACACCAAAGTGTTAGTGATATATGACAGAGTACTGGGTAGATATGACAGCACGAGCGTAGCTCTCATCCTGTAACCACATTTAGGTATTTACACTAGAAAGGGTACTTGGTAGTACCTGGGTCTGTGTCTCCATTTCCCCCTCCACCATCCCCCATTATGAGTTGCCTAGTCAAAGGTTATAACTTAAGACTGGTCAATGTTAATTTAAAATTGCCTGCGTAATTTGCAAGTGGGATTTTGAATAAGTTGAGATGTTCCTAATACACACAGAAATCACAATAGCGTGATATATCAAATGAAAATCCACATTGCCCTTGTGGATGTGTTCCTAATATCATATGCTGTATACAAACTACGTACAGTATCTTGAGTATGAAAAAAGGAAAGTTGAGTAAATACTGATAGCAACACACATGGCTAGGCTAGTCAGGCTAGGATATATTTATGATATCGATATAATGTTTATTCAGGTAAAAGTACATACCTGTACATTCAAAATGAGTTGGATTTGAATGTTGTATCCAGAATGTTGGATTTCTAGATAGAGCTAGTACTACATACTATACCTAAAACCACTAATATGCAGTGTTTTTTGGGGCATTTATGGTTTAGGTTAATTACATTAAGGGGCATGAATTGTACTTCTTATTTGAATATTGCACATCATACTGAATGATTAATATGAAAAACTGTAGACCAACAAATGTTTGTACATCACATATTTGTGTAAATTTAGAAAACAAAGTTTGTATTGTAATCTACAATGTTGACTGACTGATATGAGATTGTTCAAAAAGTCAATTTTAATAAGGTGCAAATATCATCTAGGTAACTTAGGAAAAGTTAGGAATGATCTGGGGTACAGGATGAACATAGGCTGGTTGGGGTCGCCAGAATTCAAAAGGGAACAGCATGCCAGGGTCACATTCAGATCCCCACAACGATTTTTGGCACTGCCCATCAGCTACCTGGATTGTACCTGGATGGGGTTCTGGGAGGAGTTCTACTCCCCAAACCCAGCATTGGGCCAGGCTTGACTTGCGAGAGCTTGGTCCAACAGGCTGTTGCTTGGAGCGGCCTGCAGGCCCACATATCCACCACAGCCTGGCTGGTCTAGCACTTCTTGAAGAAAACTACCTAGTTTTCTCTTGAAGATGTCCACGGTGGCTCCAGCAATATTTCTTATACTCGCTGGGGGTTATGGTGAACAACCGTGAACCTCAGATGTTTATACATACAGTATTCTCTGACTGCACCTATGGCACACCTGCTGCTCCACTTTTCTTCACACTTGCACTCCATTGCCCTATTCACAGATAGGTCTAAGTCTGCCAACTGATTGATTGTATTGATCTTGTCACTAGCATTATTGGCTATACTGGTATAGTTACTGTACTAGCACTACAATCTGAACCGATATCTTAACGTACATCCTTGCTTTCCTATTGGCTACACTGGCAATTGCTCTTCACTGGTTCTATTATGCATTTTCTTCCATATCATTCACTCCAGTATGTTGTTATTTTACTGTGTAGATTTAGGACCTGGCCCCTCCAGTATTTTCCATGTGTATATTATTTGATATCTCTCATCTTTCTATGGAGTACATTTCGAGAGCTTTGAGACAATCCCAATAATTTAGGTCCTTTATTGTGTAAGTAAGTTCTCTGTATTCCCTCTATTTCAGCAATCTCTCCTGCTCTGAAGGGAAAGTAAGTACTGTATCGAGAAGTACTTGGGGATGGAACAGCACAAGTGATTTGAATAGTACAAACATTGTGATGGGATCCATGGATCTGAATGTTTTCATAATCCATCCCATCATTTTTCTGCCTGGCGCAATATTTGCTTGGTTATGCTCCCTAAATGTTAGGTCGTCAGACATCATCATTCCTAGATTCATTACATGCTGCTATATTACTATGGGCAGACTTGATTGTGTTTTATACCCTGTATTTTGTAAAAGTTCCTCATTTTTACCATACCTGAGTACCTGGAATTGATTACTGTTAATCATGTTATTTTATTATGCCCGGTCAAAAACTTTATTAATCTCTGCTTGTAGTTTTTCAATGTCTTCACCAGATGTAATTTTCATGCTGATTTTTGTGCCATCTGCAAAGGATGATACAAAGCTGTGACTTGTATTTTTGTCTATATCTGATATGAGAATAAAGAAAATCAGTGGTGCAAGGACTGAACCCTGAGGTACAGAACTTTTACCTGTGCTTGAACTCTTATTTTATTTGGTTTAACTTTATTTTTATTTGGTTTAATTTTATTTTGGTTTGTTAGCTATACAGCTAAATATTTTCAAAAACTTTTCAAACTAAACTTTTTCTTACTGTACTAATATGCACCATTATTCACTGATCTCGGGAAAATCAACAGAAATTTCCTGCTCTCAATAATTTCCCCGTACTTGCATAAAACACATGATTCTTCCGCAGCATCAAAGATTTCTCAAGACACAGGCATTTATTAGAGTAAGGGATGAATCACCTTAAATATGGCTCACTATCTACTTGGTGAATTCCACTTGGAATATTTGGTCATTATCAGGCCTCCCCTATTCTCTCTCTCTCCTTCAATGTGGTAAACTCCAGGTCCTTCAGTGTTCATTCATAGTTCACCCTCATTTGCTCAGGAACGAGCCATACAGTGTATCTTTAGAGCTTTTCTGGCTTTGTTTTGTGCTTCCCTAAGCAGGAGTTCCAAGCTAGGGAAACATTACAGATGAATGGGTCTTTCATAGGATATATAACCCTTCTCATGGAATATATATATCTCCTTCCCCTTGTACAGCATATATATCTCCCTCCCCCCTGTACAGTATATATCTCTCCCTCCCCCCCCAACCTGTACAGTATCTGTCCCCCCTCCTGTACAGTATCTCTCTCCCCCCCTCATGTACAGTATATCTCTCTCCCCCCTCCTGTACAGTATATCTCTCTCCCCCCTCCTGTACAGTATATCTCTCTCCCCTCCTGTACAGTATATCTCTCTCCCCTCCTGTACAGTATCTCTCTCCCCCCCTCCTGTACAGTATCTCTCTCTCCCCCCCTCCTGTACAGTATCTCTCTCTCCCCCCCTGTACAGTATATATATGTCTCCCCCCCTATACAGTGTATATCTCTCCCCCCTGTACAGTGTATATGTCTCCCCCTCCTATACAGTATCTCTCTCTCCCCCCCTGTACAGTATATCTCTCTCCCCCCCTGTACAGTATATCTCTCTCCCCCCCTGTACAGTATATCTCTCTCCCCCCCCCTGTACAGTCTCTCTTTCCCCCCCCCCCTGTACAGTATATCTCTCTCCCCTCCTGTACAGTATATCTCTCTCCCCCCCTCCTATACAGTATATATCTCCCCCCCCCCTGTACAGTATGTATCTCTCCCCCCCCTGTACAGTATGTGTGTCTCCCCCCTCCTATACAGTGTATATCTCCCCCCCCCTGTACAGTATATATCTCTCCCACCCCCCATCCTTATACTATACAAAGTACTGTATAGATATCTCTCCCCCTTCATTTTATTTTATTATTTAAAGTTAATTGTATCACTCAAAATATCACTTGGCACATCATAGACATTACTTACTCCAACATAAGACATTACAACTTACCGATAATGAAACCGCAACCGTCTTGACCATCACTGTCCTACCTGCTAACATTTGGTCTCCCCTACATTGTCCTCCCTACACGTCATTATTATGGATTATCTTACTTAATCTCCTTCCGTCCTTTCTCTCGACGTGAACAAACCATTGGAGTGTCCCCTCCGTCACCTATCAGCCTCACCCCTTTCAGCCCCACACCTAATCTCATCATCCCTCACTCCACCTGTCCTCTGCCCTTCAATCAAAGTCCATTTCTACAGCTTACACTTTCTCTGCTTGAATTTCCCACTCCTGTATTACTCCTAGACATAACAGTAGGACACCTCACTTTTCCGCACAGCTTGGCACACCTTGGACCTACTACTATGCATTTCAATACTGTACCAATTTACAGGGCCCTGCATTACTGCAGTCTATTCATTCTCCTGTACTCATCAATAATAATTTAAAACACAGATCTTTATCCTTTATGACATGGTCATAACTTTTCACCAGAGGTATTGATGGTAAGTGTCTTACTAAGAATTACAAATATTAACTATGTAATACACCAGGCTGTGACTCATACGTCAGGCTGCGAGCAGCCGCGTCCAACAGCCTGGTTGATCAGTCCAGCAACCAGGAGGCCTGGTCGACGACCGGGCCGCGGGGACGCTAAGCCCCGGAAGCACCTCAAGGTAACCTCAAGGTAAGGTACAAGATGTGGTTTGACAAAATATGCAGTAGGTACAGAAGTAACATTTGGTTAGTGTCCCTAACCAGGATAAAACCACACTGTAGTTTTGAGTACAAATGTATGGTGCAGGTCACACCATAGTAAACTAACACACAAATGCTCTACTTCAATATCGAACGGATTATTCATCCATTCTACATCATCGCATCTACATCATGGGTCTACATCATCGCCTGACAACCAAGGGCTTCAGGTTCATTTCCCACTGTTGAAAAAACAGTGAAGGTAAGGCAAGTAGTTGGCCTAGAGCAGGGGCGGGGAGCCAATGGTACGCATAATGAAAGTAATACACGTAACTATTTTGTTGTTATGCATACATACTGGTTGCCTAAACAAAGTTCCTTAAGAATGCTTTTAAGCACTTTCTCCATTGGCACTCAGAGCTTTTTAGAAGCTCTTTTTGAGGGCCAATTTAGAAGCTAGGAAGACAGGACACCACGAGTGTAGCTCTCAGCCCGTAACTATCTTGAGGTTATCTTGAGATAATTTCAGGGCTTAACGTCCCTGCAGCCCGGTCCTCAACCAAGCCTCTTTTTTGTTACACACTCCCAGGTAGCAGCCCGCAGCAGCTGTCTATCTCCCAGGTACCTATTTACTGCTAGGTAACAGGGGAATCAGGGTAAAAGAAACTGCCCATTTGTTTCTGCCTCCACCGGGGATCAAACTCGGAACCTCAGGACTATGTATCCGAAGCGCTGTCCACTCAGCTGTCAGGCCCCTTAAACTACACTTAGGTAATTACACACACACACACCTAACTTTTTAGATACTGCATATGGAAAAAAAAGTCAACAAAAATGATAGCAGAAAAGACCCTCTAAATTAGAGAACCATATCATTAACCAGCATGATAATCAATACACTAAAAAATATAGTCAAAACCAAATGGACAGAATACCTGGAGAGAAATTATATAACAGACAGAGAGTATGGTTCTCAAATGGAAAGATCCTGTGTAACAAATCTTAGTTTTTATGATAGAGCTACCGAGACTACAAGAAAGAGATGGTTGGGTTGACTGCATTTATCTGAACCTAAAAAACTCTTTCAACAGTCAACCACAAGACATTGTTTTGGAAAATGCTGGAGGGAGAAGGGGCGGGAACTATCAGAGGAAAGCACCAAACCATTACGACTATATAGCACTTGGAAGGGACGATTGGGGTGACAGGGAGACTACCGACATGGATGAAAAATATTCTGCCAGAAAAATGAGGATGGTAATCAGAGGCATTGTATCCAAATGTAGGAGTGTTACTAGTGGAGTACCACTGGGTTCAGTTCTTGCACCAGTAATGTTCATCATCTACATAAACGATCTACTAGAAGGAATACAGAATTATATAAACATGTTTCCTGATGATAAGTTACTAGGGAAGATAAGGGACTTGGAAATTGTCATTTGTTTCAAAATGGTGTATACAAAATAAGTGATTGGAGTACCATGTAGCAAATAGAATTCAATGTGAATAAATGCTATGTTATGGAATGTGGAATAGGCAAAAATAGGCCCCCTACAACCTACAAATTATGAGCAAAGGTATTAAAGACCTCTAAACAAAGAAATAGATCTAGGGGTGGTCTTGAAACAGTAGCCTGTCATCAGAGAATCACATAAGGGACATTGTGCAAGGAGTATATGCTATGCTTTCCAACTTTAGACTTGCTTTTAAATACATGAACAGTGAAATATTAAAGAACCTGTTCTCAGCTTTTGTGACACAAAAATTTGAATATGCAGCAGTTGTCTGGTGCCCAATATCTCAAGACACATCAATAAACTGGAAAAGGTGCAAAAGCATGGTACAAAATGGCTTCCAGAACTGAAAAGCAAAATTTATGAAGGCTAAAGGTGTTAAATATGCCAAAGCTAGATTGATAGAAAAAAAGAAGCACAATGATCACAACACACAAAATAGTAACAGGAATCAATCAAATTGACAAAGGAATTCTTGAAACCAGCAACCTCAAGAACAAGAGGTCACAGATTCAAGCTAAGGAAACAAAGGTCCCAAAATAATATTAGAAAGTTTTCCTTTACAAACAAAGTTGTAGACAGTTGGAAACTAGTTAAGTGAGGTCATGGATGCCAAAACTATCTGTAGTTTCAAACCATGGGGCCTCGTAGCCTGGTGGATAGCGCGCAGGACTCGTAATTCTGTGGCACGGGTTCGATTCCCGCACGAGGCAGAAACAAATGGGCAAAGTTTCTTTCACCCTGAATGCCCCTGTTACCTAGCAGTAAATAGGTACCTGGGAGTTAGTCAGCTGTCACGGGCTGCTTCCTGGGGGTGGAGGCCTGGTCGAGGACCGGGCCGCGGGGACACTAAAGCCCCGAAATCATCTCAAGATAACCTCAAGATCATATGACAATGTAACAGTGTAAGTGTATTTCATTGTTCATGTGTGTAGTTGTGACTGTTCATGCGTGTATGTGCGTTTGTGTGTGTATAGACAGTGTGAGGTGCAGAGTGAGATGTGTCGCCAGACTCAGGAGTACTCAACGAGATCCTTGTACTGGCTTGCCATCAGAGGCGAGAGTACGCCCTGACAGGTTGGGCGTGGCATGAGGAGTCAGTCAGGACTAGCCCAACAGAGAGGCACATACCAGCCAGTTCCTACCCGACAGTCAACACCCCTGGTGGGGGCCAGTCATCTCCCTGTGGATGAAGATTTCCACCTAGATTGTGAGGTAAGAGTCAGCAATGTATTGTCTTATAGTGCATTTGAAGTATTTTGGTAAAGTGCTTTGTTAAAATTTACCTTAATGAGTTTGTTAATCTCGTTTATTGATGTCCCATGACTAGAATATTATGTTATATCTGAAGAAAAAGAGGTGGCACGATCCCCACTTACAAAATACTAACAGGAATCAACCAAATTGACAAAGAGGAATTCATAAAACCAGCAACGTCACGAACAAGAGGATACAGATTCAAGGTAAGGAAACAAAGATGCGGGAAAAATATTTGAAAGTTTTCTTTTGCAAACAAGGTGGTAGACGGTTGGAACAAGCCAAGTGAGGTGGTGGTGGAGGCCAAACCCGCCAGTAGTTTCAAGGTGTTATACAACAAAGAGTACTGGGAAGACAGGACACCACTATCATAGCTCTCATCCTGTAACTACACTTAGGTAACTACATAAACCTAACAAGCTTGCTTCCTTTTCCAGACATGGGTGTATCAATGCAAAAAAAATATATAAAACATTATATGGGTCAGATTCTTCAGTGCAATTTGTAAAGACTTGTGCAAAATAGCTTTTATCTTAACATGAAACAGGCTTGAGACACACACATACCAGGGTACAGTATTAAATCAACCTTAATCTACAACAGTAATAAAACAGGTTAAAAGAGCCATGTCACAATGTAACCTAAATGTACAGTATTTATAATTCAATACTGTACTAACACTGTATAAGCAAGGAAGTGTGTGTGTACAATTGTTAACTCCTCGAATAACAACACATTTTGATTTTTATGCCTCGTGTACTTCAACCTGATCTTGGGTTTTTGACAAATATCCAACATGGGTATTCAAGCTTAACTGTTTCAATGTTTCACTGCTCCTTCCATGCTGTCTCACCATTTCTCCCCCTCCATTTTCTAATCCTTACCATCAAAATTAAAAATGTCAACAGAATTCTTTTAATGAACGTCAAAGCACTTCAGAAACACTTGACATCCAGGCATTGAACACCGAGCTCCAACAAATTACACACTGGCAGACCTCTCATAGACGCTTAGTAAAAGTTAGGAAGAAGAGATCAGGGAGACAGCATGGGAACAAATACAAAATTAATACCCAGTATAACAAAGGCAGACTATCCCAAATGACAAAACAGAGTACTGTACAGTATTAATATTCAGCTTAATCACAACAGCTTTTACAACACTCATTAGGAACCAATACTTGCAAATACATACCAGTCATTAAATTAACAACCAATGTCCAATGGATATCATAGTACAGTACACACAGCGCACTATATCCCAATGGTCCAGTTAACATCACACATTATACTAAAATTGTCACGTATACACAGCACATTATACCCCACATGGTCCTGTACACGGTATATTATACCTCCATGGTCCTGTACAGACAATATACTATACCCTCCATAACCCAGTACTGTACACTATACCTCCATGGGCTTGTACAAATACCACACCCCACCCCCTATATAAATAACACCACACCCCTTCCCTATATGAACAACAACAACACACCCCTTACCTTTACGGGCTCACCATAGCCCGTGCTACATGGATATTTCGTTTTGAGTAGCTAAATCTAAAACAACAACAACCCCTTACCTTACCTTGCGGATACTTTGCAATGATTTTGGGGATTAACGTCCCCGCACCCTAGTCCTCGACTAGGCCTCCTCGTTACTGGACTGGTCAACTAGGCAGTTGGACGCAGTTGCTCGCAGCCTGACATATGAATCACAGCCTGGTTGATCAGGTATCGTTTGGAGGTGTTTATCAAGTTCTCTCTTGAACACTACGAGGGGTCAGCCAGTTATGCCCCTTATGTGTAGTGGAAGTGTGTTGAACAGTCTTGGGCCTCTAATGTTAATAAGAGTTCTCTCTCAAAGTACTATTGCACCTTTGCTTTTCAATGGGGTATTCTGCACATCCTGCCATTCCTTCTTGTATCATGTGTTATTTGTGTGTCCAGGTTTGGGACCACCCCTATATAAATACAGTAACACCATACCCCACCCCTATATTTATATAGGGGTGGGGTGTGGCATTATAAATAACACCACCCTATATAAATAACACCACACCCCACCCTTATATAAATAATACCACACTACCCTTATATAACTAACACCACACCCCACCCTTATATAAATAATACCACACCCCACACTCCTCCCTCACTGTCTTCCATATGCCAACAAGAGTCCTCGATAAAGGTAAGATATACTTGTACATACTGTAGTACAAAATATTAGTAGTAGTATGTATAAAGAGTAATTTTAAGTTAATATTTTTGGGAGGTGTGGAATGGATGGATTAATTCAGTTTACATTATTTCTTATGGGAAAATTTGTTTGTCTTCGAACTGTCTCTGGGAACGGATTAAATTCTAAAATAGAGATACAGTACCACTGTATCTTGCTTTTCTGCAATGTAGAAAATTACCATACTGTAAAAAATGGCTTTAGGGCCATCATTTTCCTCTACTTCTTTACAGCTTACCTGGAAATGGCGCATCTTTCCTAGCAAGGCTTCGGGAACAGTGCTGTAGTTGCCCCTGCGAGCAGGCTGGTCCTTGGGGAAGACAGTGCCATGGGTGTAGATGATTCCTGGGCCCTCAGCTGCAGCCCTAAAATTCTGAGTGAAGAAGGAACACACATTAAAAGGCTATACATATCTCTCAAGATATCTCCAATATCTTTTAACTAACACAAACATTTCACATTTGGCTTTCAGTCACACATTTACCATTTAAAATAGTCAAGATAGACAATTCTGAATTACTGTATTTTTTCTACTTTGGACTTCTATAAACCAACCCCCTCCTGCCTTCTGGTCTAATACAAGGCTTAACATCTTAGTGTTCTTTTCTTTCCCAATACTGCACATCTTTTTGAGTATAGTTTAACATGATTTGTAAACTCTCATAATGTATACAGTATATACAAAATAAGTTAAAAAGTATCATGCAGACGACGAGTCAATAACATGGCTGTTGATATGATGTCCAAACCACACATCAGAAGATGAAGAAGTGACGATGTTTCAGTCCATCCTGGACCATAAGTCGTGAAAAAAGTATCCAATGTATTATTTTAAGTACTAAGGCTAATCATTTCAAAATATTTGGTCATTACATGAGGAAAAATTAATCTCTCAAGTACACATGAAAACAAATATGTTGTTTCCCAAGGTACGGTCCTGTGGCAGTTCTCATGGACTAGGCTACGTACAGTCAGATCTACCCATAGTAGGAAAGCAACATGCAAAGGATCTGGAAATACTGTTTGATGACCCAACATTTAGGGAGCATAATCAAACAAATATAGTGTCAGCTATAAAAATTATAGGATGGATTATTATGAGACAATTCAAATCCAGGGATCCCACCACAATTCTCATACTATTCAAATCACTTGTGCTGTCCTGCCTTTGGTACTGTTCAATACTCACTTCCCCCCTTCAGAGCAGGAGAGATTGTTGAAACAGAAGGAATACAGAGAACACACACACGGCACACACATGATAAAGCACCTAAATTATTGGGACCATCTCTAAGCTCTCAAAATGTACTCCCTGGAAAAGAGACGAGAGAGGTATAACATAATATATACTGTACAATAAAAATACTGGAAGGCCAAGTCCCAAATTTGCACAGTAAAATAACATACAGGAGCAAACAATATGACAGGAAATGCAGAAGAGAGCCAGTGAAAAGTAGAGGTACCATAGGCACAATCAGAGAACACTGTATGAACCTTAGAGGAGGTCTACAGTTGTTCAATATCCTCCCACAAAGTATAAGAAATATTGCTGAAACAAAAGTGGAAGTCTTCAAGAAAAAGCTGGACAGTTTTCTGTAAGTAGTACTGGACGTACCAGGCTGTAGTGGATATATGGGCCTGCAAGCCACTCCAAGCAACAGCCTGTTGGACTCTCACCGGTCCAGCCTGGGCCCATGTTGGGCTTGGGGAGTAAAAGAACTTTCAGAACCCTCTTCAGGTAAGATCCTTGTAAAATCAACATAGTATGCACATGTAGTAAGATCGGGAAGGCAGACAAGTTGGGAGGGGGAGGGGGGGGACCTAGAAAGCATGATGTGGAACCAGGGCTCTTTGGCCATAGAGAGGCAAGTAGCACCTTGCAGACCACAAAGCTCTCCAGCTACCAAATGATATACCACAGTATGTGGACTCTTTAAAAGTGAGAGCTGCCTGTTGGCTTACACCATAAACAACACAGCCACATTCTCTCAAGAAATAAGCTCAGTACAGCACCTACCCAGCCCAACTCTCTCTCTCTCTCTGGCTGTATCCCTCTCCCAAAAAAAGATGATTAGAGGCTTCATGGGCACATACAGTGTAATGGCTGAAAAAAATTAAATTTTAAAGAGTAGAACACCTGGCAGATACTGGGGAGAAAGTAAGCCACCTCTTGAAACTAAGTGTGCACACAGAGGACCCTATTAAGGAAGTCAAGGTTCACCTGTACTAAACATACTGGATCGATCCATAGCCACCTGAACCCAAAGCCACCTAAAGTCTTTAACAAATATGTATATAAAGAAGAAATAAAAATTCTTACTATTATGTTGGTGCTGAATGCAGAACATGAACAATAATTTTACTTGGAAATAGGCTTTACTTGGAAATAGGAAATAAGAAATAGGGAAATAGAAATAAAGTAAAAATCCACATTCAAAATATTGGTGGAATGTTGATGAATCCAAATGAAGTTGACAAGGCACTCAGTGCCAATTGTCTTTGGCATCACACACCCCTTTTGGACTGGTTTTATTATATAATTTGTTTTTTTTTCCGAGTAGGAACTGCAACATATCCCCATTGAAAAGCAGAGCTGCAATAGGTATACCGAGATACAATTCTAACAGCATTAAGGGCCCAAGACTTTGCAACACACTCTCCCAATACACACAAGAGGCATAACTAGCCAACCTCTCACAGTATTCAAGAGAGAACTTTATAAACATCTCCAAAGGATACCTGATCAACTGGGCTGTCAATCATACACCAGGCTGCCAGCAGTCCTACAACCTGGTTGGCCAGACCATTAACCAGGAGGCCTGGTCAGAGACTGGACTGTGTGGACATTGATTTCTGGAACCAATAACAGGAAGGCAGGCATTTCTTCTTTATCTACATATCTCTAAAAGGCTTTGAGGGCTATGAGTAATTCTACAGACCCTATGGTAAACTAATACCAAAGATCAAAAGGAAACTGATATGTAGCTATAAACCTCATGAATATTTAAGTTATATAGTGTATAGATATCATTTAAAAATGGTGTAAATTTCTTGTCCACTTGCGACTTTACTCACCATGTTTGGGTTAATCACACCTCACCTATAAATGTTGTGTACTTAATTTATAAAAAATTTCTTAATGGAATGACAATGCAGTATTTTATCTCTCACCACTTTTTTTATTAAAATACACACAATATATCACCATTAAAGGCTCATCTCAGCATAAAATTTAAGGTTATCCTATAGCAATACTCAATAAATTTGTACTGTATTTACTGAATAAAGAGCATAATACATGTGACATAACATGGTTCATAAGTGTATTTAGAATTTGTAGTCTTTAAAAAGCCCCCTTTAATCATGCCCAACAATTGTGTTATCCCTAATGAAAACCACCTATGTTACAGTGCATATCAAGAAGAAGGATATTTAATTAACGTGGAAATAGAAACACAGCAGTAAGTCTAGTAAACATGAGATATCTGATTGACAAGCCAAGGTAGTTATCACTCTAGCTTCATAACAACTGCTCGATTTTTTATATTTCTAAATAGTAAAGCTATTTTAGATGTAGATGTATTACAAAAATCCCTATAGACACCATGGATCACCTGACTAATACACACATAGCTGATTATTAATTGGGTCATGTATTATATGTTATTACACATGTAGTGTACATAGTCAAGACTTACAGAGGGAATCTTGAGGGCGGGCGTGGGCGTGAGACGGCCGGTGACGGAGTTCCTCTGGTAGAACATGATTAAGCAGCCACACACTGTTCCTCACGTGTAGTGTGATATCTCTTCACGTGTAGTGTAACCTCTCTTAATATGTAGTGTGATCTCCTTTTTTTAATATAAACTTCTCTTCTTTAGGTGCAGTATGTGATTACTTGTTGACCTCTGGCCGTTCTCCTGCGCCTCTGTTGTGGTCGATCAGCTGGTCTCTCACGGCTCACTTGCCGGAGGTTCTTTCTTCTGTTAAATATATAACAAAAAATTTAATCTAGAAATAATACTTGACTATTTAATCATGACTTTATACCTTGATATGTATAATAAAAAAGTATAATGGATATACACTTTACTACAAAAGTCTGAAAAGAAAGGATCCAATTACTTCTTAAAAATGTAGTTTTATGTCAAAAAAATATTAACGATAACTGAATACTTATTTAATTGGGGCACACATGATTCCTCGCCTTTCCTCGTTCTAGGAAACACAGTTCATATTTCCAACTGTTCAGCAGTGTATTGGTAAATAACAATATGCAATGTCTGTCTCCTCCACCCCTAACCCACAATTCCCCCCTCTTCTGCCCCCACTCTTCCTACATCATCCTTACCCCTTTCCCACTCCTGCCCCCATTTCCCCATTTTCCTGCCCCTCCCCCTCTCCCCTTCCTCTACCCTCTCGTATTTTCTCTCCCCCCCTTCCCCATCTGCCATCCCTCCCCACTCTTCCCTCTTTTCCCTTCTCTCTCAGCCCCCTTTTCCCCGTTTGGCCTCCAAATTCGAATAGACATTTACATTTTAATACTTAATTTACTTTCACTTTCAAGAGAAGAAATCTAAGGACTCAGACTGCCACCTTTTACCAACTTTGTGGGGTGAGTGGGGGGGGGTTACTACTCAGCCTTACTTCCTCTTTATAGAACGACCCCTACAGCTTGTGTCCGGCCCGTACCGCAGACCATCATCCCTGCAAAGTTGCGTAAGGCTAGCCCGAAGCATCTGGCCTTCAATCTTAGACAAACATACATATATTCTTCTCTCTTATAGATATACAGTACTGTAAATTGCAATTGTCTTTAGTTTTAAGGAAAACAAATATAAAAATTCGACAAAACCTAGCTAAACCAATCCCAACCTAACCTAACCTAACCTAACCTAACCTAACTGAGTCAGTAATTCATGTTCCTAACATAATATATTGTTATTTATATTGAAGCCTTACAAAGAGATCTACATGAACTCCACAAATGGTCAGAAGACTGACAAGTGCCTTTTAATATTGACAACTACAAGACCTTGCATGTAGGGCATAACAACCCACGCTACAACTACCATATTAATAACATTACAGCAGATTACCGAAGAATAGGACCTTGGAGTCAAAATCACTGAAAGTTGCACAACAGGGAGGAGCAGCAGCCAAAAAAGCGAACCAAACCCTTGGAAGGAAGGAAGGAAGGAATTATCAAGGGAAAGCGCCAAGCCATTACGACTATATAGCACTGGGAAGGGGTCAGGATAAGGATTTGGGATGGGACGGGAGGAAGGAATGGTGCCCAACCACTTGAACGGTCGCGGATTGAACGCCCATCTGCATGAAGCGAGACCGTCGCTCTACCGTCTAGCCCAAGTGGTTGGGTACCCAAACCCTTGGAATGATCAAGCGTACCTTTGACTTTAATTCAAAGAAGGTAGTGGTTCAATTGTATAAATCTCTCGTACCATTTGGATTACTGAAGAAGACCACACCTTCAGAAGGACGTAGCTGCTCTGGAGAAAGTTCAACACCAGGTAACAAAAAATAATTCCAGAGCTAAGTCAACTTGCAAATCAGGCTCGGTTGAGGGTCGCGGGGCTAACAACACTGCAAATCAGGCATGACGGGACGGATCTCATTGAAACTTTTATAATGCTAAACAATTTGGAGAATGTTGATCCGGACAATTTCGTCTAAAGGTCAGATATAATACAAACAAGGAGCAACGGTGTTCAGCTCAACACGCCACAGTGTAGGACTGATAACAGGAGATGGTTTTTCACCCACAGGGTTATAAACCCATGGAACCGCCTACCCGACGAAGCCGTAAATGCCAAAACTCTGTTAAATTCTAAAGTCCAATTAGAAAAGGTCATCAAGGCAAATAGGGGGACCTTCGACAAGCCACCGGCTTCCTGTCCTCGTCGGACCATTAGTGTTAGTGGCCCTCAGGAAAATTCAGGTAAACAAGAATGCACGAATTTGAAAAGAATTATTTGAATTACCAAAAATAGCTGTACTTGTTAAGCAAACCTGGTCTTGATTACTAAGCCAAGTAGGGTGGTTCTGTGTACATAGTCCTTATATTAGTGGTAATTAACAGGATTAGTTGTTACTTTCACTCCTATATCAAGGGAACGATCTGTGTAAGATGTACTGTATGTCTTTCTGGTACCCACTCCTTCTCCCCTCACTCTCTCACCCTCTCCCTCACCCTCTCCCTCTCTCACCCTCTCCCTCTTCCGCTACTTCTACCCCTCAAACCTCTTTCGCTCCCTCCCTCCCTCTTTTCATCTTCCCTCTCCCTCACCCTCCACTTTTCCCATTTGCCCTCCCTCCTCTCTTTGTATTCCTCCGACCCTCCCTCTGATTTTATCCCCCATCTCTCCTCTCATTTTCTTTAGACACCCTTCTCCTCTTTCTCCGGCTTTCCTCTCATCTCTAACTTCCTTCTTCTCCTCTCTCTCTCTCTTTCTCCCCCTCCCACTGTATTCCGTTCTAACCCCTTCTCTTTCTCTCCCTCCCCCTCTCTTTCTCTCCCTCTCCCTTTCTTTCTCCCCCATCCCCATTCTTCTCCCCCTCCCCCATTCTTCTTCTCCCTCCCCCCTCTCTTTCGCTCCCCCTCGCCCACCGGTCTGCACCTTATCACAGCAACGTGGACGAGAAAGCACTCTCAGCCATGGAGAAATGTGATCTCGGAGCAACAAAACACAATATTACTAGTCGTTCCGCCGATGGAATATATAAAGACTCTCGACCATGAAGGTATAGAGTATACAGAGCATTATATAGAGCTCCGGTGGTCACTAATGGGCGGTTATGGCCATCTTGCCCTCGATTGCTTTTAATCCGGTGCATTACAGTTCAAATCACTACGGGCTCATCATTACGGGTTAGGTTAAGTTAGGTTAGGTTAGGTTAGGTTAGGTTAGGTTAGGTTAGGTTAGGTTAGGTTAGGTTAGGTTAGGTTAGGTTAGGTTAGGTTAGGTTAAGTTAGGTTAGGTTAGGTTAGGTTAGGTTAGGTTAGGTTAAGTTAGGTTAGGTTAGGTTAGGTTAGGTTAGGTTAGGTTAGGTTAGGTTAGGTTAAGTTAGGTTAGGTTAGGTTAGGTTAGGTTAGGTTAGGTTAGGTTAGGTTAGGTTAGGTTAAGTTAGGTTAGGTTAGGTTAGGTTAGGTTAGGTTAGGTTAGGTTAGATTAAGTTAGGTTAGGTTAGCTTGTTAGGTTTGATCAGGTAAAACAGTGCTTTTTTACAGGGGAATATATTGTCTTTCAACTAAGAGCATATGACATTCCTAAGTTACTTTTGCTCTATTTATTGGCTCACTTTTAGCTATTTTTTTTGTCGTGCCTAATGTGCAGATTATGTTATGTGAGCCGATCGGGAGCCGGTCGGCCGAGCGGACAGCACGCTGGACTTGTGATCCTGTGGTCCCGGGTTCAATCCCGGGCGCCGGCGAGAAACAATGGGCAGAGTTTCTTTCACCCTATGCCCCTGTTACCTAGCAGTAAATAGGTACCTGGGTGTTAGTTAGCTGTCACGGGCTGCTTCTTGGGGGCTAAGGCCTGGTCGAGGACCGGGCCGCGGGGACACTAAAGCCCCGAAATCATCTCAAGATAACCTCAAGAAGATGTTGTAAACTTCAAAGTAAAATCCGGGCACAGGTCATAGGATTTTAGACGAGCAAATCCAACGAAATTCGGTTTTGAGAAGACCTCCGAGGCCCAGCAATAGTTGTGAAGATCACGTGTAGTAAAGAATGTGTATTGAAGATTGTATATATATATATTAAAGATAATGAAGATTATGAATAGTAAAAATATTTTTTTAGCAAGAGAGCCTCACTATACATTATACACGCTTGAGTAAGGCTTGCGTGTGAAGAGAATCGTTTGCAGTAAAGTTCGTGTAAAGTGAGGAGTGTGTTGTGAAGATTCTCTCTCTCTCTCTCTCTCTCTCTCTCTCTCTCTCTCTCTCTCTCTCTCTCTCTCTCTCTCTCTCTCTCTCTCTCTCTCTCTCTCTCTCTCTCTCTCTCTCTCTCTCTCTCTCTCTCCCTCTCTCTCTCCCTCTCTCTCTCCCTCTCTCTCTCCCTCCCTCTCTCCCTCCCTCTCTCCCTCCCTCTCTCCCTCCCTCTCTCCCTCCCTCTCTCCCTCCCTCTCTCCCTCCCTCTCTCTCTCTCTCTCTCTCTCTCTCTCTCTCTCTCTCTCTCTCTCTCTCTCTCTCTCTCTCTCTCTCTCTCTCTCTCTCTCTCTCTCTCTCCCTCTCTCCCTCTCTCTCTCTCTCTCTCTCTCTCTCTCTCTCTCTCTCTCTCTCTCTCTCTCTCTCTCTCTCTCTCTCTCTCTCTCTCTCTCTCTCTCTCCCTCCCTCTCTCCCTCTCTCTCTCTCTCTCTCTCTCTCTCTCTCTCTCTCTCTCTCTCTCTCTCTCTCTCCCCCTCCCTCTCTCCCTCTCTCTCTCTCTCTCTCTGTTACTGTTAACATTATTAATGCTAATAAAATTATTATAATTATTAAAATGATTATTAATGATGATAATAATTAGCCCTTATTAGACGCTAGGGCAAAGGATGTACGTATATACTGTACATATATATATTTATATATTGACAAAAGTTACACCAGGCTTTACCTCTGACATTCATCGTTCTATTCCATCACAGGAGAGAAAAAGGGGAATATGGGAGGAGGGGAGACAAAAAAGGGGAGAGGGAGAGGGTCCGAGAAGAAGGGGAGAGGGTGAGGGAAGAGGAAAGTGAATTGGGGAAGAGGGGAAATCGAGAATACCACGGTCACCTTGAGTCGCCGGGCTCCACGTTGAAATGTAAGCAAAAGGATGCGACAGTGGCCTTAAGAAAACGAACTTTCTTGAGTTACCCATCGATGCCCCTTCTGTCAGCATAGAAAATGAGAATCAAAACCAATAACCGGAATTAAATTACCTGAATATTTAAGGGGGTATTTGGATGAAAGATAACAATGAGAGAGAGAGAGAGAGAGAGAGAGAGAGAGAGAGAGAGAGAGAGAGAGAGAGAGAGAGAGAGAGAGAGAGAGAGAGAGAGAGAGAGAGAGAGAGAGAGAGAGAGAGAGAATGAAAGCGAAAGAGAATGAAAGAGAGAGAGAGGGAGAGGGAGGTGAGAAAATAGAGGGCGGACATTATATGAACAATAAAGATGCAGAGGGAAGGGAAAGGGGACGGAGAAAGCAACGATTACTTTCCCCCCTCGCCCCAGTCACAAGGTAGACGAGGGGAGGTAAGGGATGGCCTCAAGGGGGACTGAGTGAGGGGAGAGAGAGAGACAAAGACAGCGAGGAGAGGGGAGAATAAGGGGAGAGAGAGACAAAGACAGCTTGTGAAGGGGGGCTGTGGGAGGGGAAGGGAGACAAAGATAACGATAAAAGAGGGAGATGGGAGAGGGGGTAGGGGAGGAAGGAGGGGGATGACGATAAAGACAGTATGAAGATATAGGGGGGGGGAGGGAAAATGGGGGGGGGGGTTAAGCCAACGAGGAATGAGAGAGCAGGAAGGAGCACAATATAAGGGGAGGGGGCAGGATAAGGGGAGGGGGCAGTATATAAGGGGAGGGGGCAGGATATAAGGGGAGGGGGCAGGATAAGGGGAGGGGGCAGTATATAAGGGGAGGGGGCAGTATATAAGGGGAGGGGGCAGGATATAAGGGGAGGGGGCAGGATATAAGAGGAAGAAGCAGGATATTAAGGGAGGGGGCATAACAGACGGTGACGGGGCAGGATAAAAGAAGATGGGGGCAGAATATAAGGTGAGGAACCAGGATATAGGGTGAGGGAGCAAGTATATAAAGGGGAGGAGGGGCAGGAAATAAGTGGAGGGGGCAGGATATAAGGGGAGATTGGCAAGATTATAATTATTATTATTATATTATATAAGGGAAGGAATGGGGGAAGGATATGAGGGTAGAGGATATAAGGAGGATCTTCTTATCCTCATAATCCCTCCCAAGTGTTGTATAGCAATACTGGTTTAACACCCCCCCCCCTCATAACTATTCACCCCCCCCCCATTCTCTCCAGCCTTCACAACGTCTCTAAACTGATGTGCTAAATTGCTCGAGCCTAGCCTTCCCAAGGCACCAACCAACAGAAAACGGGACATCACGTTAATTTGGAGCGCCACTTTGGGTTTTAGTAGCTCAGGTTATATCTTTAGAGATTTAATACTTAAGTGTAAATAAGTACAATTCCTGACTGTCATACATAGTACATAACTGCACTTACGGGGCTGTTACATTTACCTCCCCATTCTTGGAGGACGGGCTGATCTTTAGTGGGGGTTATGCCTCAAAATGTAGAATTTGAATTTTGATTTTTGAATTTGAATTTTTTTGAATTTGATGTACTGTTCGAGAGGCCGCCGGGTGAGGCTTATTGTTCCACGTACTTCATGGGGGACTCACATATTGAAGGATAATTTACAATCTTAAATTATATTAGATATGGCTGGATGCTTATTTAAATATATATATAAATATATATATCTACGTTTCCTTGTTTCTTTAAAATAGTGAGTTTTTTTCATTGATTAATGCGCTATTGCACTTAATGTCTTCCTCCAGAGCATCAGATAACCTGGTTAAGGAAATTCTACCTGACAACTTGTGTGAATTGACAGGGATACAGGACCCCCACTATACGGAATGCTACACGAAATGGGGTGCCATGGCAGACCCAGCACTCAGACCAGCCATGCCGAAAGCCAATAAACAATCCAGTTGGGACAGCCCCATTGTAGACAAAGAAGCCACAGCTTTGCTGGAGACAGTAACAACCCCCAGTGATCGTGCACGCCTCACAGCTGTGCAGGCTCCCCATGCATGGGGACTTCCTTTTGGCAGTCCCTATGTCTGCGACAGGCACACGTCTTGATCCGCAGGAGCTCCGTATTGCAGTCGCTCTCCGTCTTGCTGCCCCTATCCACACTGTTCACAGGTGTATTTGCGGCGAGGCAGATGCTGACGAATATGGATTGCATGGCCTGCACTCTGGGAAATCTGGCGGTTGGCACACTAGACACGACGAAGTCAATGACATCATTAAAAGAAGCCTTGCCTCTGCCCAGTGTCCAGCGGAGAGAGAGCCCCACAACCTACTGAACCGTGACTCTGTTAGCTTTGCCGGCTGACCAGACGGAATCACACTGCGTCCTTGGAAGGGTGGTAGACAGTTGGCGTGGGACTATACTTACGTATCCACCCTGGCAACCACATACATCAACCTCTCTGCCAGCCAAGCAGGAGCCGCGGCGACACACAGAGAAAGAGACAAGTCAGCCAAGTACAGGCAATTAGATCATCGGTACAACTTCGTTCCAATAGGATCTGAGACCTTAGACCCCTCAGACGCATTCATAAATTTTTACCTGCTGTTCATTCACAACGGGAATTGTCTTAAATATAAATTAATATTATAATATATTAGCATATTGCTCATATATAGGCCTAGGTTAGGTTAGGTTAGGTGTTTACGCTCTGTTGGCGATTTTTTGTATTTGTAGTACGTGGGTGAAGCATTTATAGCGTTGTGGTTCGAACAAAAGTCGTCAGTGAAGCACTTGTTCCGGAAGTGTTCGAACGTCAACAGTTGTGAGTCGTGTGTAAACCGTTTTCATTCATAAACAGGGGGTTTGGCGGGTGCATGGAATCACTTTTGGGTCTTTGTTTGGAGGACGGGCTGGACTCACAATTGAGGACGTCCGAACACTTCCGGAACAAGTGCTTCGCTGATGATTTTTGTTTGAATCACAACGCTGTAAATGCTTCACCCACGTACTACAACTACCAGCCCGTCCTCCAGACAAAGACCCAAAAGTGATTCCATGCACCCGCTAAACCCCCTGTTTATGATTGAAAAACGGTTTACACACGACTCACAACTGCTGACGTTCGAACACTTCCGGAACAAGTGCTTCACTGACGAATTTTGTTCGAACCACAACGCTGTAAATGCTTCACCCACGTACTACAAATACAAAAAATCGCCAACAGAACCTAACCTATGCCTATATATGAACAATATGCTAATATATTATAATTTTATTTGTATTTAAGAAAATTCCCGTTTTGAATGAGCAGCATGTAAAAATTTATGAATGCGTCTGAGGGGTCGACCGCTGGATGTAATGGACATAGTCGAGGACGGGTTCTTAATACACAGGATGTTAAAATTGACGAATGTGTCTTTGGAGGACGGCCGCTGCTTTAACGAGTCTGGCCGAGGGACGGGTCCAGATCTAGTCGAAACGGATTAGAAATCAGAACAGTGAAATCGCTTCAAGTTAAATGGTGGTCCATTTCTTCACAGTGATGCCTAATAAAAGACGTTGGAACTTGCCAAAGAGTCAACAAACCAGTATGGTAAGAGACACCCATGTGTTCACAAGTATGGTGTTTATAGTTTCGTGAGGTATTGCCCACGTCCCGAACATTATATTTCGAACATTTGAAAAGATAAACAACGCCAGAGCTAAGGTTAAAGGGTAATGGATATCTACGTTTAAAATAGTTCCCAATACTGGGGTTGTTGGTAAACACGGACTGAAAATTTATTTGTTAACAAGAATTTGTTAGAAAATTACGAAATTCCTTTCTAATATACTAGCCAACAGTACCCAAATATGGAAATTTAACATTGTGAATATTTTTAGGTCGATCTCGAACCCATTGTTGATGTGACGACTTATATTGAATTTTGTAACTAGCTCATCAAGATTGTAACTTGCTTAGCTAAATGAATTGTGGGGTTCAGTCCCTGAGCCCATTATGTGCCTCTGTAACCCTTTCCACTACCGCCCACAACATGGGTATGGGGTGCATAATAAATGAACTAAACTAACTAAAACTTTAAGACGTGCGGGAACTTTGACAAGAGTAGTGTAGCGAGCATATTAAACGTTACAGTAGAAATTTTGTATTTAAGAATTTCCTTCGAATTTTATAAAATACTTCGTTTGGGAAAAGGATTTGATTAAACTATTCATGTAAGAACTGAACTTGATTATCAAATAGTTTATAATTCGATCAGAGATTGAAAGCTCTATTTAGTAAAGTTTCAATTGTGTAAAGTTTGTCTACTTTAGAAATCAAATTTAAGTAATGTAAAACTAATCTAGTGAGCGTTGGTTTACGGTGAACTGAAGTAGAGAACTGACTACTAGTATTAGTAATTATTGCTTCAAGGAATACTATCGTTGAATTTTACTCAATTTCGTAAGTAAAAGTCACAAGACTGTAATTCCCAAGAGTAAAATGTGTAATTACCTAAGTGATTTAGAGGTATACTGGATGAGAGCTACGCTCGTGGTCTCGAGTCCTGTTATTTAGAATCATTTTGGTCGATTCCTGTTATTATTTGTAAGATGTAATCATATTACCTCTTTTTTTTTCTATTTTCTAGCTTTGGCATATTTAATGCCTCTAGCCTCGCCTCGCAACTCTTTGTTTTTCCGTTCCGGAAGCTATTTTGAAGATGTCTTTGCATCTTTTCCAATTTATTGATGTGCTTCTTGAGATATGGTCACTATACAACTTCTGCATATTCCAGTTTTGGTTTCACAAAAGTTATGAACAGTTTCTTTAATATTTCACAATCCATGTAGTTAAAAGCGTGTGTATGTGTTTGTGTATGTGTGTGTGTGTTTGTGTATGTGTGTGTGTGTTTGTGTATGTGTGTGTGTATGCGTGTGTGTGTTTGTGTATGTGAGTATGTGTATTCATCTAGTTGTATTCACCTAGTTGTGCTTGCAGGGGTTGAGCTCTGCTCTTTTGGCCCGCCTCTCAACTGTCAATCAATCAACTGTTACTAAGTACTAACTAATTATTTTTCACGCACATACACACCTAGGAAGCAGCCCGTAACAGCTGTCTAACTCCCAGGTACCTATTTACTGCTAGGTAACAGGGGCATCAGGGTGAAAGAAACTCTGCCCATTGTTCCTCGCCGGCGCCGGGAATCGAACCCGGGGACAGGATTACGAGTCCCGCGCGCTGTCCACTCAGCTACCAGCGCCCCTGGTAAGGGGTGTGTGTGTGTGTGAAATAAAGTACACATGAAAATATAATAAAATTATATCTAGATTGAAAAATAGGTAATACAGTATACAAAAAGATGCACAATACGTAAGTAGCCTAATATCAATCAATAACCTTTACTTCATATGTGAAGTGACGGTAAAAGTATGTAGTGGGAGAATATAAAAGTATATTAATTGTCAAAGTACAATATTACTTAGCGTTATTATTATTATTAGCGTTTCGTACACACTAGAATAATAACAAAAATTGTTGTCTTACCTTTAGGTCAGAGTATTGATCAACGCATCCACCAGAACGGAGAGAGGTTCATCCCAGACGTTCTTGTAGGGTCACTGACGTCACGCTTATCCACCTCTCTCATTGGCTAATAGGATCACTGTCGTCATGATTATCAACCTCCCTCATTGGCTATTAGGGTCACTGACGTCGTGCCTAGGTCACAGTTTCCTAGTTAGCCTAGTTTCACTGGCTAACAGCGTTACTAATAGCAGGGTTATCCACCTCTCATTGGCAACAGGGTCACTGACGTCATACGTTATCCTCCTCGCTCGTTGGCTAATAACATCTGCCTTTCCAGTCGTCCCATTGGTTGAAGACGCTTTAGTTACACTGCCGTCATGCTACTGAAGATTGAAGACTATTCAAAGACGCCCTGAAATAACCCATTAGAATCCATCTCAGATGTTTTCCTGAATTGATCTTCTTCTGTTTTTCTCGTTGTCTGGGTCAGTGACGTCAAGGCTCAACAGATCTGTCGGCCTTTAACAGATATTATTGCATGAAAATTGAGTCAACAGAAAATTATATACCTATTGGTTGAAAATGAAGTAGAAATGAAATATAATGAGGAGCCGTAAACCTGTAAAATAATGTTTCACTATCCCATTTTACTTAAAAAAAATAATAAATACTTTAAGGCAATTAATTATTTGCCGTTCTTGGAAGTTGCTATATTATTCAAGTGATAGCGAGTTAAGGGGATTTTGTACGTTAAATATTAAGACTCTCTACACTGCTACCTCTAGATATATTTCAGCAACTTCAGTAGGATAAGACTCCTTTCACATAGATAACTTATTCGTATTATGTAATATATATCTACATTGTCAGTCATATTTCTGAGGTGTGTGTTAAGTCGTCCAGTAAAGAACCTACTTGAGATGCCCATAATTAGGAGCATTACCGTTTTCTGTAATAAAATGAATAATGATCAGTATGAATAAATAAATCTTAAATGTTATTATTACTAATATTTTTTTATAATCAATAATGTATTTTAATTTTGCCAGGTAAATAAATGTTAAATGTACGACCATTTTTCTCAGTAAAGATATTGAATTGTATAGGACCAAAGGCGAAGTGACGTCATATCCGGTCACTCTCCCGGCCGCCATGTTGTCTCCGTTGTTATTCAATCCACGTGGTGAGCTTCTTGTATTTAATCGAGTTTAATCGACGTTTCTCGACATACAAATGGTGCAGGAATATATCATAATTCTCTCCTAGTGAAGCAAGAAGGAGATGATGGCCTTAGGACTGTTTACTGCTAACTGTGGCAGGAGCTTAAGGTATATATTTACCTGGATTAATCTGAGGGCCGTTATCTTTCTAGTAGCCTCAAGGACAGGAAGTTACCCATAACGAGTGATGTGAACATCGATTGTTAGGTTTTTACCAGGATTATAAGATTACCTTGAGGTGGTCTCCAGGATCAACGTCGAGGTGGCCCGGTCTCTGACTAGTACCGTACCTGTTGACGGTCTGGTCTATCAGGCTATTAGATGTCTACTGGCAGCCTCAATTTCTGTTCCAACTCGTATTATGGTGCTTGAGTTCTCTTAAAACAATACTTTATTGAATTGCTGTTGTAAGTATAACAATCCCCCACCCCCACCCACCCATTTGTATGAAATTATTCATTTTATTACTAGAACTAACGAGGGTCGAATAATCTAAGCTAACAAAGCCAATGTAAGCTACCTTAACCTAATATGGCGTCCATCAGCCCGCCAGTCAACACCACAGGTGGCAGTAAGGTCCCCTCCAAACGTCGTTGTTGTTATAGATTCAGCTACTCGGAACAAGTTCCAAGTAGCACGGACTATGGTGAGCCCGTAACTTACCCGGGACAAGTAGCAGGGGCTATGGTGAGCCCGTAGTGGACTTACCTGGCACAGGAGCGGTGCTGTATGCCCCTCCAAACATGCTACAGCTTATTTTATACCTTGACTAAGTTAATATCGAGAATAATACCGCACTCTGCTGTTTTAGGATGGATATTTAGTCCTGGAGTGCTTGGATGTTTGGTACTAGTGTGTGTGTGAATGCGATGCAATTACTATAGCAAACTAGGATATCGTATCTCAAGTGATTCGTCTGTTTTCAAAACCAAATTACTCTATCACAGGAAAGACAGACTTTATCATTATGTTGCATGATAAATTTAAACATTGAAATGTGGTGTTTAAACTAGGCTTTCCACAATTCCCTTACACTCTATTTACCCTAGAGGACAAAATAAAATTCTTGTTATATGTATATATATATATATATATATACAGCTTCATTAAAATAATTTCATAGATAATCTCAGCACAATCTTAAAATTTCTTTACATAGCGAATTAATTAATAATTTTTAGGATTGGTTACCGGTATACAATATATTAATTATTTTGTGATAGAAAATAAATGTGTGTTGGACGACTTTCCAATCGACATCCCTAAAAATACTATCAAATTAATATTGTCTTCACTAAAAGATATAATATATGCTTGTCTATGTATATTTTATATGTACACGTAACAACTTCTCGATTATAAGTAACGATTACTTCCCTCTCACCGTGTTTGCATATTTCAGCAATTATGCCAATAATATACCCGGCTTGCCCCATATTTACAATTTACAAGGTAACAAATTAAATAAGTAATTTTCAACAAATCTTTGAGCGAGTAGAGTGAAGACTTTCCCCAATTCTTTCATCCACTTGCTCTGGATAGGAGTGATCTTCTATTCTTGCTTGGCCTTAGGAGGATAGGAGAGAACATAATAGACTCGACAGCTCTCCACGAAGCCCACGAAGCAGACTGCTGCAGTGAAGGCGTACAGGATCTTGTCGACGGGTCCTCCCTTGATGTGTACTGGTAACCCGTTTGGGAACTGTAAAACAGTGTAAAGGTTTTGCGTGCTGACATAAATCCACATCAAGGAGGAATGATGTGGATTTACGCAGTTTAATATATATCTGAAGGATTATTGCACTCATCGACTTCGTCTTATTATTTAAAAAATTAAATCTAAATATTAAATAAATAAATAAATAAATATGTTTATTCAGGTAAGGTACATACATACAAGTGATGTTACATTAATGGATTGATATATAGATAGAGCTAGTACATACAATGCCTAAAGCCACTATTACGCAATGCGTTTCGGGCAAGATTGCAATTCGGGCAATATTGTGTGACAAGGTCGGCATTCCTTAGTTGTAGCCTATGGAGAGGGAGATTATGGGCTCAAATTGACAGTACTGTTGAATGGAAGGCTTGATCTGCGCCATTTTTTTTAAAGATATAAAACTTATTCTTTCTAAAAGATTTATATTGCTGGTTTTTGTCAATTATATAAGAGAGGTGAAGGCCCTGGTACTTCTTTTCATTTTCAAGCTTTAGGTTTTTTGCAGTGCAAAAAGTTGTCATATAATTGTTTTGGGTTTTGTACGTTAACGTATTGTAAAACTGTATTTTATATATATTTTTTAAATTATACGGATATTGTGAAGGATAAGCTTGTTTAGGTCTTTTTGAAGGTAATGACTGGTAACGTAATTGTATATATTTGGTTAGGATAAGTGTTTAGTTTTTATCATTTAAACGGTAGTTTTTTAGTTTTTAATATTAAGATTATTCTTAAGCGATTTACATTTTTTTTAATGTGACTTTGTTATTATTTCGTATTTATAATATTACGGTTAACGAGATTTAGCAAATTACTAAAATTATACATTTAGACTGCTTATTTTAAGCGCATCTGCAGTGTATTAGTACTCACCTAGTTGTGCTTGAGGGGGTTGAGCTCTGGCTCTTTGATCCCGCCTCTCAACCGTCAATCAACTGGTGTACAGGTTCCTGAGCCTACTGGGCTCTATCATATCTACATTTGAAACTGTGTATGGAGTAAGCCTCCACCACATCACTGCCTAATGCATTCCATCTGCTAACTACTCTGACACTGAAAAGTTCTTTCTAACGTTCCTGTGGCTCATTTGGGTACTCAGTTTCCACCTGTGTCCCCTTGTTCGCGTACCACCCGTGTTAAACAGTTTATCTTTATTTACCCTGTCAATTCCTCTGAGAAATTTGTAGGTAGTGATCATGTCTCCCCGAGCTCTCCTGTCTTCCAGTGATGTGATGTGCATTTCTCGCAGCATTTCCTCATACCTCATGCCTCTTAGTTCTGAGACTAGTCTAGTGGCATACCTCTGAACTTTTTCCAGTTTCGTCTTGTGCTTGACAAGGTACGGGGCTCCATGTTGGGGCCGTATACTCTAGGATTGCTCTTACATGTGTGGAATACAAGGTTCTGAAGGATTCCTAACACAGGTTCTTGAAGGCAGTCCTGATGTTAGCCAGCTTTGCATACGCCGCTGATCTTATTCTTTTGATGTGGGTTTCAGGAGACAGGTTTGGTGTGATATCAACTCCTAGATCTTTCTCTCTGTCCGATTCATGAAGGACTTCATCTCCCATTCGGTATCCTGTGTTTGGCCTCCTGTTTCCACTGCCTAGTTTCATTACCTTACATTTACTTGGGTTGAACTTTAGTAGCCATTTGTTGGACCATCCTTTCAGTTTGTCTAGGTCATCTTGTAGCCTCATACTATCTTCCTGTCTTAATCCTCCTCATAATGTTTGCATCATCAGCAAACAATGAGAGGAACGAGTCTATTCCCTCTGGGAGATCATTTACATATATTAGAAACAGTATAAGTCCAAGGACTAATCCCTGCGGGACTCCACTGGTGACGCCTCGCCAATCTGAGACCTCACCCCTCACAGTGACTCGCTGTCTTCTGCTGCTTAGGTACTCCCTTAGCCAAAGGAATACCTTCCTTTTCACTCCTACCTACACCTTCAGCTTGTGCACTAGTCTCTTGTGTTGTACTGTGTCAAAGGCTTTCTGGCAATCTAAAAATATGCAGTCTGCCCACCCCTCTCTTTTTTGCCTGATGCTTGTTGCCTGGTCGTAGAATTCAGTTAATCCTGTGAGGCATGACTTGCCATCCCTGAACCCGTGCTGATGTTGTGTTACAAAGTTCTTCCCCTCCAGATGTTCTACTAGTTTTTTTTTCGTAAAATCTTCTTCATTAACTTGCATTGTATGCTAGTTAGGGACACTGGCCCGTAGTTCAGTGTCTCCTTCTTGTATATCAGGACTACATTAGCCGTTTTCCAAATTTTGAGCAGTTCACCTGTTACCAGTGATTTATTATAGACCATGGAGAGTGGCAGGCACAGTCTGCTCCTTCCTTTAGTGTCCATGATGAGTCCATCCGGGCCTATAGCCTTTGTCACATCTAACTCTAGTAAAAGCTTCCTTACCTTCCCACTGGTAATCCCGAGCACCTCTAGTGGTGCTCCTCTAGTGGTGGAGAGGTGCTGTTCCCTCTCTTATCTCTGGAACATCTCCTTGCCTACTATGAAGACCTCCTGGAATGTCTTATTGAGTTCCCTCACACACTTCCTTGTCGTTTGTAGTGAATCTGTCTGCCCCTATCCTCAGTTTCATTACCTGTTCCTTCACTGTTGTTTTTCTCCTGATGTGGTTGTGCAGCAACTTATCTTGAGAGGTTATCTTGAGATGATTTCGGGGCTTTTTAGTGTCCCCGCGGCCCGGTCCTCGACCAGGCCACCACCCCCAGGAAGCATCCCGTGACAGCTGACTAACACCCAGGTACCTATTTTACTGCTAGGTAACAGGGGCATAGGGTGAAAGAAACTCTGCCCAATGTTTCTCGCCGGCGCCTGGGATCGAACCCAGGACCACAGGATCACAAGTCCAGTGTGCTGTTCGCTCGGCCGACCGGCTCCCAACCTCAACCTCAACTTAGGTTGAGTCTTTGCCTTGCTTGCTATGTTGTTTTCTTATCGCCCTTCTGCTTCTCTTCTCACCCTGACGTATTCATTGCTTTTATTGTGTAAATGATAAATACCCACAAATAATCTCTTGCTACTTGTTAACAGAATGTTAACTTTCATATATTTTACCTGAATTTACCTGAGGGGCCACTATCTCTCTGATGGCGTCGACGAGGACAGGAAGCCAGCGGCTTGCCAAAGGTCGCCCCTATTTGTCTTGTTCATTTTAACGAGCTGGATTTTAATTTGCAGCAATATTTTTCCCCGTACGGCTTTGGCGGGTAGGCGTTTCCACGAGTTCATTCCCCCTATGGGTGAAGAATTATTTTTCTTGTTGAACATTTTTTGCCTTTTGAGCTTGAAACTGTTCTTGCTTGCGTTACATCTGACAATTTGAAGTAATGGTCTGGTGCAATATCTTCCAACTGATTCAGTATTGTAGAAGTTTCAGTGAGATCAGCCCTGTCATGTCTGGTTTGCTGTGTTGTTAGCCCTGTGGCCTTCAGTTATCTTGAGTGGGTTATCTTGAGATGATTTCGGGGCTTTTTAGTGTCCCCGCGGCCCGGTCCTCGACCAGACCTTCACCCCCAGGAAGCAGCCCGTGACAGCTGACTAACTCCCAGGTACCTATTTACTGCTAGGTAACAGGGGCATTCAGGGTGAAAGAAACTTTGCCCATTTGTTTCTGCCTCGTGCGGGAATCGAACCCGCGCCACAGAATTACGAGTCCTGCGCGCTATCCACCAGGCTACGAGGCCCCCAGTTGTTCTTGTTGTGAGTTGTTCTTGGTGTGAGTCGACTTAGTTCTGGAATGGTTCTTAGCACATCTGGCTACGATTTCCTTTCTCGGATAATTCGTGTTAGTTATGTCAAATAGTGGAAAACACCGCATTAGAGATAATTATACATACATACATACATACATACATACATACATACATACATACATACGTCTGGGAGGTGAAATCCTGAAAAGAGTCAAATAGAGAGAAAGATCTGGGGGTTGATATCACACCGAACCTATCCCCAGAGGCCCACATCAAAAGGATATCATCAGCGGCATATGCTAGACTGGCAAGCATAAGAACTGCCTTTAGAAACTTGTGTAAGGAATCGTTCAGGACCCTGTACTGTATACCACTTATGTAAGACCAATCCTGGAGTATGCAGCTCCAGCCTGGAGTCCATACCTAGTTAAACACAAGACAAAGTTAGAGAAGATCCAGCGGTATGCCACCAGACTCGTCCCGGAACTGAGAGGAATGAGCTACGAGGAAAGGCTAAAGGAGCTGAACCTCACATCCCTGGAAAACAGAAGAGTAAGGGGAGACATGATAACCACCTACAAAATTCTCAGGGGAATGGACAGGGTGGACAGAGACAAACTCTTCAGCACGGGTGGGACACGGACAAGGGGACACAGGTGGAAACTTAGTACCCAGATGAGCCACAGAGACATTAGAAAGAATTTTTTTCAGTGTCAGAGTAGTTAATAAATGGAATGCACTAGGAAGTGATGTGGTGGAGGCTGACTCCATACACAGTTTCAAATGCAGGTATGATAGAGCCCAATAGGCTCAGGAACCTGTACACCAGTTGATTGACGGTTGAGAGGCGGGACCAAAGAGCCAAAGCTCAACCCCCGCAAACACAACCAGGTGAGTACATACATACATACACACATACATATACACAGATATACATACATACATGCATATATACATATATACATTTAAGTGGTTAATAGGAACTGAAGAGAAGATATGCGCAGTTAGGGAGACTAATGCAGAATGAGGAGTAGGAGGAGAATGGTTGCTCTGGCTGGGAGATCGATGAGACATTTAAGGATATGACAGACACCTCCTACATACGCCTGTTTCTCATTGGCTCTCACTCCCCTTTGCGTCTGTGACGTCATCACCCCCTGGGGGGGAGGGGGGTATAATTGCATCTTAAAGTGTCATATATTGTATACTATATGATGTATACTATACTATATATGTTGTATACAATATTTAGGTATGATAAATATTGGGAAAATTATAACATAGGTGTGAGAAAGATGGAGTGACTGTAACACAGGTGTTAAGAAAGATGGAGTGACTGTAACACAGGTGTAAAGAAAGATGGAGTGACTGTAACACAGGTGTAAGAAAGATGGAGTGACTGTAACACAGGTGTTAAGAAAGATGGAGTGACTGTAACACAGGTGTAAGAAAGATGGAGTGACTGTAACACAGGTGTAAGAAAGATGGAGTGACTGTAACACAGGTGTTAAGAAAGATGGAGTGACTGTAACACAGGTGTAAGAAAGATGGAGTGACTGTAACACAGGTGTAAGGCAAATGAGGAACTCATAAGTTAATGTGGTTACAAATATCGAGATGGGGATAATTTGGACTTGAAATTAAACATTTGATTAAATATTCGAATACATATAAACGTATTGGTAAAAAAAAAAACAGGTGCGCCAGGACAGTAGATGATTTCATTGTGTGTCCTCCTAAGGTCTCCCAAAGTCAAGAAAACGGTCATTGTAAAGTGCCCTCTCCTAACCTACCAGAGGACCCAAAACAGAAAACGGGACAGTACGTCACTTTCGCCAGCTGCTTTTATTTTCTAGCACGACAGTTTTTGGCCTGATGTTCCTGCTCTGAAACTCTCCCTGGACAGATGTAATAGGAGCCATTATCACCACACCAGAAATAAATATCTCTTTCATATCCCCAGAGTCAAACTTAATCTGTGTAAACACTCTATGCAAATAAAGGGACGTAGTCTATGGAACTCGCTCCCTAATGAATTGAAAAGCTGTCTAATTTTTACGTCATTCAAAAACAAAACTAAAAAGTACCTAATTTCAGCTTCATAGTTTTGTACATTGTTGCTTTAAAATTTACTCTGTATCTAGTGCTACCCAATCTCCCAATCTTTTAAGCAACTTGTAAATAAATGACTAATACATAAAATTTTAAGTAAATTTATTCAGAGCTGACTTGTAACTGATAATAACTAAAGCTAATGAAATGTAAAAAAAAAAAATATACGCTAAAATGTTAAAGATAGTAAGTTCAAAAGGTATTTGGCAATGTGTATCTATAAAATAAATTATTTGTTCGAGGATGGATACAAGACGCGTGCGGATAGCCTCATCAAGCTTTGCAGCGTGACGCTCTTTGTTCAGGGATGGTCATAGGTAGGTCAGGGTGAAGCCTCATGCCCTCCCTCACCTCTCAATTCATGAAATGGCAAATCATATCAATTTTCATTCTTACTAAAGATCAGAATTCTTCCTCAACTATTTTCTACATGATGATTGAAAGTTTGTCTTGTGTAATTTATATATTGATGAAGACAGTGTGTAGTGAGATGATTACATTGATGAAGGGAAAGTGATGAAGAGTAGAGAGGATGGTAAGTAGCGAAGGGGTAAGGAAATTGGTGAAGGGTTGAGATGTTAGTAGACGATAGGGAAGGTGATAAAGGGTAAGAATGGAAGGTGGTTTGGGGTAGGTGGTGATGGTGAAGGGTAGGGGGAGGCACTGATAGGTAGGGACGGTGGTGAGAGGTTGGAAAGATGGTGACGGTGGTGAAAGGTAGGCAGGGTGGTGAAGGATAGGTAACGTAATGAAAGGTCGGGAAGGTAATGAAGTTTAAGGTGATGAATAGTAATGAAGAGGGTGAAGGATAGGTACGTTGGTGGAGACTAGAGAAGATAGTGAAGGAGAGGGAAGATAATTGAGAGTAGATAAGGTAGTGAAGGCTAGGCAGGGGTAAGGAGTAGGGGAAGATGGTGAATAGCAGGGAATGTCGTGAAGAGTTCGGAAGGTGATGAAGAAGGAGAAGGAATGCGGTGATAGAGAGGGAAGATGGTGATGATGATGATGGTTGTAAATAGGATCCCTGACGGTGCCCGAGTAGTGAAGATGGTTACAGTGACTAGGAATGTCATAAGCAACGTAAATGGTTAGAGTGTTGAAGCTCTGGTATAAATGAAGAGAGTTACAGTGATGAAGATTGTGAGTAGTTTAGATGGTTACAGGAATAACGATTGCGTGCAGTTAATGTGGTTACAGTGAAGAAGATAGTGTACAGTAATGATGGTGTCATGAATTATCATCATCTAAGGCACTTTCCGGCACCCCCGACCCCCCAATACAGTCTACACTGAATAAATGAATATCTGAAACCCTGAAATCTAGGGATATGTTGAAGTACTATCGGTAAAATATAACAATTCATTAATAAAGAAAATTATACAGAACTCAAGTTCTGTATAATATACAGAATCACATAATTTGATTTATATAAATAAATCACATAATTTGATTTATCACATAATTTGATTTATATAAATAATTCACATAATTTGATTTACGTGAATAAATCAAATTATTCACAATGTAGGCAGCCCAAAATTCCAGTTCCAGCCTGCAGGAATTAATTAATAGTTAAAGTAAACACAGGGAAAATCTTATTAACACCCCCTGGGCACCAAGAAATAATAACCCTAGAAAGCTTAATATAAAAGGGTGGCACTACTCAAAGTGTTTTACACTATTTAAATAAATACACATACTTTAAGGACTTATTGTAAATCAATATAGTACTAACTAAATGTTCAACAACAGCGTATGAAACCTAATGAAGATACTAAAGTGAAAATTAGGTAAATGGTCAACATTTCCATAATACACAGTAGTTATTTGAATATAATGCATCCGTCTTGTCCCTTTAAATGCCATTGTGAAAAATCGACAATACTAGGTTCGAGTAGCGAGGCTGATAACATCCAGAATCCAGATAATCATCCAGATAACATGAACAAATCCACAAGGGCCGTGACGAGGATTCGAACCTCCGTCGGAGAGGATCCCAGACGCTGCCTTAATCGACTGAGCTACGACATGGTTAAAAGAACAGCTTACTGATAGAGCTCGGATGCAGGGGGGGAATCGTGTAAAATCCTAGTTTGTGTCTCGGAAAGGCTGCAGGATCTGAGTAAGGTCAGTAGAATTTCCGGTTGCAATTCTTTTAACCATGTCGTAGCTCAGTCGATTAAGGCAGCGTCTGGGATCCTCTCGGACGTAGGTTCGAACCCTCATCACGGCCTTTGCGGATTTGTTCATTTGATGCATCACGCTATTGTCATTTCTGTGTGTAATCCAGATAACATATCTCTCACCCCAATAAGTATTTCCTAGCTTTCTCTAAGTTACTTAGATGATATTTGCAACTCAAATACAATTCACTTCTTGACAAATTTCATATCACTCGGCCAACGTTATAGGTTACAGTACAAACTCTATGTGCCTGGATTTTCTCTAATTCAATTTACATAAACATATGATATACAAATATTTGCTGGTCTAAGACCTATTAATCATTCAATATGATGTGCAGTATTTCACTAAGCATTGGAATCAATGTACACAATGACATTTAAATAAAAGAAAGCCTAGTCTAACCTGTTAATTATGCATATATGTTTGCTACCAATATTTACACAACTTTCCACTATTTTAATATTCATAATACTTAATTTCCATGCAGCATATTATCTTTGTACGTCTCTAATTAATTATTCACAATCCCATATGCAAATTAGTCAGGCAATTTCAAATTACGTTTAATTTAGTCATAACCTTTGTCTATCTTGAGGTTATCTTGAGATGATTTCGGGGCTTTTTAGTGTCCCCGCGGCCCGGTCCTCGACCAGGCCTCCACCCCCAGGAAGCAGCCCGTGACATCTGACTAACTCCCAGGTACCTATTTTACTGCTAGGTAACAGGGGCATAGGGTGAAAGAAACTCTGCCCATTGCTTCTCGCCAGCGCCTGGGATCGAACCCGGGACCACAGGATCACAAGTCCAGCGTGCTGTCCGCTCGGCCGACCGGCTCCTCGGTCTAGGCTAGGCTAGTTATAACAGCTGGTTACAGTGATTATGGTGGCATGAAGTACAGATGGTTACAGTGATTATGGTGGCATGAAGTACAGATGGTTACAGTGATTATGGTGGCATGAAGTACAGCTGGTTACAGTGATTATGGTGGCATGAAGTACAGCTGGTTACAGTGATTATGGTGGCATGAAGTACAGCTGGTTACAGTGATTATGGTGGCATGAAGTACAGATGATTACAGTGATTATGGTGGCATGAAGTACAGATGATTACAGTGATTATAGTGGCATGCAGTACAGCTGGTTACAGTGATTATGGTGGTATGAAGTACAGATGGTTACAGTGATTATGGTGGCATGAAGTACAGATGATTACAGTGATTATGGTGGCATGAAGTACAGATGGTTACAGTGATTATAGTGGCATGCAGTACAGTTGGTTACAGTGATTATGGTGGCATGAAGTACAGATGATTACAGTGATTATGGTGGCATGAAGTACAGCTGGTTACAGTGATTATGGTGGCATGAAGTACAGCTGGTTACAGTGATTATGGTGGCATGAAGTACAGTTGGTTACAGTGATTATGCTCGCATGCAGTACAGCTGGTTACAGTGATTATGGTTGCATGAAGTACAGCTGGTTACAGTGATTATGGTGGCATGAAGTACAGATGATTACAGTGATTATGGTGGCATGAAGTACAGATGATTACAGTGATTATAGTGGTATGAAGTACAGATGGTTACAGTGATGAAGATAGTGTGTGTGAAGAATACGTTGCCTCCGTCACCCGTCACTTGGTGACGCTAATTAAACTATAAGTCAAAACTAAATTTACAGATACACCATAACTAATTTATTTATATATATATACAAATAATACTAATTTGCATGCGTTAGAGAGTAATAAGAAAATGTTAAATTTGAACAAAATTTTGGCCATTTGAGTATAAGTTTGGGAATATTTGTACCAGACATATCTAGTAAAAAATAATTACCAAAGAAATAAATTATTATTATTATTATTTACCTGAAATAGCCTCATCTTAGCTTGCAGCGCCTCGGGGACAGGAGCGTACTTTTTGCCACGGACTGAGCGGTCAGTCACGGGTATTGTGGTCCCTTCCATGTACTGTAATGCCGGACTCTCAGGCCCCATGCCGAATTTCTGCAATTGCAAAGTGTTGCAGGCGTTACGAACACGAAATAGTTGCAAGATGATGGGGGGGGGGGGGGAGTACGGTAGGGGGGAGTGGGGGGTTTCGGGAATGAGTGAGTCTCGTAGGGAAAGGTAATTATCGGAAGAGAGAGCGCTAAGCTAGTGCGGAAGGGGACTTGGAAGGGATAGAGAACACACACACACACACACTAAGAGTTGGGATATGAAGACAGACTAAGAGCCAAGATATGAGGCCAGATGAATAGTTTGGGTTATACGGACAGACTAAGAGCTGGGTTATAAGGACAGACTAAGAGCTGGGTTATAAGGACAGACTAAGAGCTGGGTTATAAGGACAGACTAAGAGCTGGGTTATAAGGACAGACTAAGAGCTGGGTTATAAGGACAGACTAAGAACTGGGTTATAAGGACAGACTAAGAGCTGGGTTATAAGGACAGACTAAGAGCTGGGTTATAAGGACAGACTAAGAGCTGGGTTATAAGGACAGACTAAGAGCTGGGTTATAAGGACAGACTAAGAGCTGGGTTATAAAGGACAGACTAAGAGCTGAGTTATAAGGACAGACTAAGAGCTGGGTTATAAAGGACAGACTAAGAGCTGAGTTATAAGGACAGACTAAGAGCTGGATTATGAGGACAGACTAAGAGCTGGATTATAAAAACAGACTAAGAGCTGCATTATGAGGACGGATTAAGAGCCGAGATACGATGATGGAATGTGGGAAGGGAAGGGAACTATCAGTGGAAAAGCGCCAAGCCATTACGACTATGTAGCACATAGAAGGGGTCAGGATAAGGATTTGGGATGGGACGGGTGGAAAGGAATGGTGCTCATCCACTTGGATGGTCGGGAATTGAACGCTGACCTGCATGAAGCGAGACCGTCGCTCTACCGTCCAGCCCAAGTGGATGGGCAATGTGGGAACGGTAGGAATCAAACGCCGACCCTGCAAGAAGCTCGGCCATTGCGTTGTTAATCAATCTATTTGGATGATAAATGAGTTAGTAGACTTGGTAGGAATTATATTTGAAGAACTATTATATCTATATCATGATTTAATTTAGCTTGTAAATTTATTATGCATAAATAATTGATTAGCTGTTTATTATGCATAAATAATTAATTAGCTGTTTATTAAAGGGATAAACAATGCTAATTTTTTTTTAATTCTGAAGTAGTGTATTTGAAGTAGAATTTGTTAGTAACGACAGGTTAATAATCTTGGGAATTTTTTTTACTGTAAGGACGTAGATACAAGAATTTATTAAGAATTAATAAGAAGGCTAAATATTGCTAGGAACTTGAATCAATAATTGAACAGTTTGAAGAGCATCTAGATTAAAAAAATATACAGCAGATAGAAAGTTGATTGTATTTAAATTTTGTTGAGATATCTACAAATATATTGCACATATACATATGGAAGGTTGTGTGATAGTGTTATACATAATGAAATGTTGTCAAAATATTTATTAAGGAACTGGAGAATAAATACAATTCAATTCTGGCGCGGATAATTTGAATAAACACATAGAAATACAAAATCTGTATCTATAAAATAGAATGTCTGTCTGTCTGTCTGTCCAAAGTAGGATACAATAGGCGCTAAACTGGAGAATAAATACAATTCAATTCTGGCGCGGATAATTTGAATAAACACATAGAAATACAAAATCTGTATCTATAAAATAGAATGTCTGTCTGTCTGTCTGTCCAAAGTAGGATACAATAGGCGCTAATCTCACCCAACTTTTCAAGATGAACCGTGGGGTGTATGGGATTGGCATAGGTCAGTTAGGTGCCGTCCCAAGCGCCATGCTTTAACAAAAAAAAAACCGGCATGTTAGGCGCCCCGCTGCGATTTTCATGAAGTCTGAAACAAAATCATGGGTTGTGCTTTCTGTAAAGTTGAGAAACATAAGAACATAAGAATAGAGGTAACTGCAGAAGACCTATTGGCCCATACGAGGCAGCTCCTATCTACATACAAAGATTAATCAGGTGTAATTGGCCTGTTATGTTGACAGGCCAAGTGTAATTGGCCTGTCACCTGATTATAATCAGGTGCAATTGGCCTGTTATGTTGACAGGCCAAGTGTAATTGGCCTGTCACCTGATTATAATCAGGTGCAATTGGCCTGTTATGTTGACAGGCCAACATAACAGGCCAATTACACCTGATTAATCTTTGTATTTAGATAGGAGCTGCCTCGTATGGGCCAATAGGTCTTCTGCACTTACCTCTATTCTTATGTTCTAATGTTTCACCCCCATTTATCCCTTATGTATCCCCCATGTTTTCACCTTTTATTGTCTTATCACCTGACCCAGTGCGGGTATAAAATCAACCAGTTCCGTAAATTCTTTTCACTTGAGAATGAACCATGGAGGTTCGAAACGTTGTGCAAATTGCATAAATAAGTGTAATACAGTCTATAGTAATTCACTTCTTTTCTTCACCTTGAAATTACGAAAATGAGTTTTGGAGAACTCCTCTTTCAGCTAAGCCCTGATGCTAAGAAAATAGAGGGATAGAAGCCCTAAATCAGAAGATAGTAAATGCAGAATATGCGGTCATATTCAATGAGACATATATATATATATATATATATATATATATATATATATATATATATATATATATATATATATATATATATATATATATATATATATATATATTACATGTACGTGATGTGCAAACACACGTATGTACACGTACTCAATTATACACAGCATGCTTTTGTGTGTACAGTACATGCACGCACACGTGAGCATGTATATGCATATGTATGCACATACACTGTATGCCTTTACGTGCTCATGTATACACACAGCATACATGCATGTGTGCATGTATACACACACGTGCATGTATTTAAGTAGGGAAGGGTTTGGAGGCAGACTATACACAGCTTCAGATGTAGATATGACAGAGCCAAACAAACTCTGCAGTAACCTGTACAACAGTTAATTGAAAGTTTAGAGCTGATACCAAAAGAGCCGAAAATCAACCTTTCACTGCCTCTGAGGATGCTAAGAACAATTTAGCAAAACGCGTGTCTGGTCATGCAACAGCATCAAATTAACTTTGGAGAGTTATTTTTTTTTCCAGCTAGGACCTAAGAGATGAAGAGAAGCCTCATGCAGTAAGTTTATGTTAAGTGTTGCGCTGTACTCCTGATAACAATAATACTCATGATAACAATGATAATTCTCATGATAATAATGATAATTCTCATGATAATAATGTACTGTACAGTCGTTGGCAACAGTGACTGGCCAGGCAGAGAAGAAAAACTTTACTTGGTTAGTGATGAGGAAGAGTGGGGAGGAGGGGGGTTGGGGGGGTGGGAGAGGAAGGACTGGGGAAGGGGGTTGGTCGTTGGGGGACACTAATGCCTGAGAAACACTCCCCCCCCCTTCCTTACGTCAGTAACGTTATTCTTGACCGGATGCCCCCCCCCCCCCGAGAGACAATCAGGCAAAATAACAGACATTCACTCACATCTAAAACAAAAGATATTGTTGGTACACACACACAAATGTCAACAATTGATTTGTACTTGGTGTAAACTGACTCAACAGTTGTGAACGCATCTCTCATAAGTTCCGTATATATATATATATATATATATATATATATATATATATATATATATATATATATATATATATATATATATATATATATATATATATATATATACTATGAACTTGAAGCCTTCTGTATAACCAATAACCAGCAAGTATTTAATGGTGTTTTCATGCGGTGTGGCGAGTAGGCTTCAGTAACCACAATATTGTGTGTCATACACAAAGCCGGGCGGAGCCAGCCGCCATGCCGGCGCTGGAGCCAAGTCACGTATCGCTGATAATAATATTTAGAAACCCCACTCATTTTAATAGTTGCCTTTGTTGCAAAGTTAAAGCTGTGGTAATTTTAGAAATGAATATGCAACAGTAAATAGAGTTTCAACTTCGGTTGGGTATGTAATTTTTAGGACGTGTTTTAATGCTTAATTGAAGTTGTTTATGGTCATCATGGCTGAGGGCATTACAGGTAGTGGAAATAGACGTTAAAACTGCGTCTTTTCCTCCTCGGGAGCGTTGCAGACTTCGTGGGCACCTGTGCACTTGGCTGAGACGAGCTGTGAGCCATGTCTCCGTTACAGTGCACCATACAGCAAGTTACAGTGCACCCAACTGTAATACACCACAACAGTTCAGCATGTACCCCCCCCCCCCCGCACCATTACTCCCAAACTTACAGTTGGAGTGTCAAGAGGCGATGGCGCACTTAACCTTCCCGTGAAATTGCTAAACTTGTAATTCATTCTTGATGTGGGTTGTAAGGGGGGTGTGCTGTTGTGTGGTTGGTGAGGTTCTGGTGGTGTGAGGTGGGCGGGGGGGTTGTGGTGTTGAGGGAGGGGGTTATCGGGGGGGGGTTTGGCTGGCAGTGTCGCACAAGCAAGCAATCAAGCATGGGGGTTATCTTTAGGCGCTACTTCTAGCAGTTTCCGCTAACTTCTAAGATTATTTCATTGTGATTCACTGCATATTCTGTTTTTTTGGAGCCGGGGGACGGGAGAAGGGGAGAATAATCTAAAACTTTAACGAATCCTTTACATTTTTCTTTATTATTGACAAGTAAATAAAGATGTTTAATACCTGAAAGTGTAAACAACTTGAGAGGTGGATGTAGATCGAGTCGTCCAGGTGGGATATTTATATAGTAAATGATGCAAATGTGTTCAGGGAAGGGGTCAGCCGCCGGGACACTAACCAAACGCAGTTTCGTCTTATTTTCGGGCTTGGATCAGGATATGGATTTGGGATGGGACGGGGGGAAAAGGAATGGTGCCCACCCAATTGGGCCTTGGACGGTAGAGCGATGGTTTCGCTTCATGCAGGTCGGCGTTCAATCCCCAACCGTCCACAAGTAATTGGGCACCACTCCTTCCCCCCCCCCCCTCGTCCCATCCCAAATCCTGATCCCTTCCAAGTGCTATATAGTCGTAAAGGCTTGGCGCTTTCTCCTGATAGTTCACCTTCCCTTTCGGGCTAAGACTCTATATTAGGTGAGATGTGCTCAAATTATATCAGGTCGAGTTACATTAGGCTAGGGGGGGGGGGCCTCACAAGCTACAGCCCCCACCGCTCCGGTGCCAGGTAAGTCCACTACGGGCTCACCATAGCCCGTGCTACTTGGAACTTTTTGTTCCCAGTAGCTGAATCTTTAACAACAACAACATTAGGCTAGGTCAGGTTCAAGTTCAAGTATGTTTATTGAGACAAGAAAAAAAAACCATCTCAAAGGGATAGAGTAGCTTAGGCTATTTCTACCCCCCCCCCCCCCCCCGCTAGGTTAGGTTAAGTTTGGTTAAGTTTGGTTTGGTTTAGGTTGGGTTTGGTGTAGGTTTTGTTTGGTTAAGTTGGGTTTGGTTAAGTTGGCTTTGGTTTAGGTTGGGTTTGGTTAAGTTGGCTTTGGTTTAGGTTGGGTTTGGTTAAGTTGGCTTTGGTTTAGGTTGGGTTTGGTGTAGGTTTTGTTTGGTTAAGTTGGCTTTGGTTTAGGTTGGGTTTGGTTTAGGTTGGGTTTGGTCGGGTTTATTGGGTGGATGACTTTCCTCGTTGTGTAAATTCTCTTAATTTATTCCGTATTTAAATCGCACGCTCAGTAGACCAATGGCGGGGGATTACGTCCACCGCGGTAGCTGTATAATATACCCTCATATGTTGGCACATATTCCATACTGGCCTGACAGCTGAGTGGACAGCGCTTCGGATTTGTAGTCCTGAGGTTCCGGATTCGATCCCCGGTGGAGGCGGAAACAAATGGGCAGAGTTTCTTTCACCGTGATTTCCCCCCCCCTCCCCTGTTACCTAGCAGTAAATAGGTACCTGGGAGTTAGACAGCCGCTACGGGCTGTTTCCTGGGGGATGTGTAACAAAAAGAAGGTCTGGTCGAGGACCGGGCCACGGGAACGCTAAGCCCCGAAATCATCTCAAGATAACCTCAAGATATTAATGTAACAAGAGAAGATAACCTCAAGATACTAATGTAACAAGAGAAGATAACCTCAAGATACTAATGTAACAAGACAAGATAACCTCAAGATACTAATGTAACAAGAGAAGATAACCTCAAGATACTAATGTAACAAGAGAAGATAACCTCAAGATACTAATGTAACAAGAGAAGATAACCTCAAGATACTAATGTAACAAGAGAAGATAACCTCAAGATACTAATGTAACAAGACAAGATAACCTCAAGATACTAATGTAACAAGACAAGATAACCTCAAGATACTAATGTAACAAGACAAGATAACCTCAAGATACTAATGTAACAAGACAAGATAACCTCAAGATACTAATATAACAAGACAAGATAACCTCAAGATACTAATGTAACAAGACAAGATAACCTCAAGATACTAATGTAACAAGACAAGATAACCTCAAGATACTAATGTAACAAGACAAGATAACCTCAAGATACTAATATAACAAGACAAGATAACCTCAAGATACTAATGTAACAAGACAAGATAACCTCAAGATACTAATGTAACAAGACAAGATAACCTCAAGATACTAATGTAACAAGACAAGATAACCTCAAGATACTAATGTAACAAGACAAGATAACCTCAAGATACTAATGTAACAAGACAAGATAACCTCAAGATACTAATGTAACAAGACAAGATAACCTCAAGATACTAATGTAACAAGACAAGATAACCTCAAGATACTAATGTAACAAGACAAGATAACCTCAAGATACTAATGTAACAAGACAAGATAACCTCAAGATACTAATGTAACAAGACAAGATAACCTCAAGATACTAATGTAACAAGACAAGATAACCTCAAGATACTAATATAACAAGACAAGATAACCTCAAGATACTAATGTAACAAGACAAGATAACCTCAAGATACTAATGTAACAAGACAAGATAACCTCAAGATACTAATGTAACAAGACAAGATAACCTCAAGATACTAATGTAACAAGACAAGATAACCTCAAGATACTAATGTAACAAGACAAGATAACCTCAAGATACTAATGTAACAAGACAAGATAACCTCAAGATACTAATGTAACAAGACAAGATAACCTCAAGATACTAATGTAACAAGACAAGATAACCTCAAGATACTAATGTAACAAGACAAGATAACCTCAAGATACTAATGTAACAAGACAAGATAACCTCAAGATACTAATGTAACAAGACAAGATAACCTCAAGATACTAATGTAACAAGACAGCTACTACACATTTACAAGTAAATAGTTCCTTCACATATTAATAATGTATAAACAAATGTTTAAAATACAAATATATTCGTACATTGAAAACATGTACACCAGAGACACCAAAGAACAGCACGTGACAGTCGTGAACACAGCTATACTCTCACAATGGGGGGAGTGAACCGCAGGGTTCGAGTCTCGGAGCAGGACCGAGACAGTTGGGCACATTTCCCTACCATGAGCTGGTCGGCCGAGCGGATAGCACGCTGAACTTGTGATCCTGTGGTCCCGGGTTTGATCCTGGGCGCCGGCGAGAAACAACGGGCACAGTTTCTTTCACCCTATGCCCCTGTTACCGAGCAGTAAAATAGATACCTGGGTGTTAGTCAGCTGTCACGGGCTGCTTCCTGGGGGTGGAGGCCTGGTCGAGGACCGGGCCGCGGGGACTCTAAAGCCCCGAAATCATCTCAAGATAACCGAAACGGGAGACATCTCCCGTCACGCAGGGTGCAGTCGCACCTCCACAGATCTCCAGTATCAGCTCTTGATACTGGTAATGGCTCAAAAGGGCCACCACTTACGGGCTATTCATGCCCGTGCCACCTTTTGGGTGGCATAATCTTCATCAATCAATCAAGATAACCATTGTTGCCTGTATTTACCTAGCAGTAAGTAGGTGCTCTAGTGGTCTGCATCCCGGGTAAGGTCATCAGTTGGTCCAGGAGGACCCCGAGAAGCTTAACAGTACACACAGAAATCACAATAGCCTGATATTTCAAATGAACAAATCCACAAGGGCCGTGACGAGGGTTCGAACCCAAATAGATTATGCAACCTCAGTGTGGAAGCTTCATCTTGAAAAACCGCCGAGCGAAATTTGACAAAGTACAGACGCTTGTTACAAGTTAAGACCTATGAGCTACCCCAACCTCACCACGGTGGACAACAGAAGGAGCACCAGAAGTGACATGATCACAACGTGTAAGATTCTTAGAGTCGTCACTAACAAAGGTGGACACAATTATATATTTAAGCATCAACAGCGTCATGTCTGGGAACTTCAACAGCAAGTGAGACTCAGAGCTGTACGAACACACTTGTGTAAAGAGTAGTTATCGAGCAGAATAACCTTGTAGGGGGGTAGTATAGTTGAGGCTATTTGCTATAGAAATTTTATAATAGGTATGGTTGCATTGCGACTGAAAGGCGGAGCCCAGGAGTTAATGCTTACCCTGTATACATACATACATGCATACATACATACATACATACATACATACATACATACATACATACATACATACATACATACATACATACACACATACATACATACATACATACATACATACATACATACATACATACATACACACATACATACATACATACATACATACATACATACATACATACATACATGCATACATACATACATGCATACATACATACATACATACATACATACATACATACATACATACATACATACATACATACATACATACATACATACACACATACATACATACACACATACATACATACATACATACATACATACATACATACATACATACATACATACATACATACATACAGACAGACATACAGATATACATACATACAGAGACATACATATGCATACATACACGCACCCTTCCCTCATCTTCCTCCCCTGCTTCCTCTCCCCTCCTTTACCTTCTCTCTTCATTAGTTCCCCTTTTACTCCCTCCTCTCTTGTGTTTCCCCTTTTCTCTTCCCTCTTCCCTTCTCCCCTCTCCCTCTTTTATTATGTTTTATCTTTATCTATCCCTTCGCTTTCTCCAGTATTCTCTCTCTCTCTCTCTCTCTCTCTCTCTCTCTCTCTCTCTCTCTCTCTCTCTCTGTCTCTGTCTCTGTCTCTGTCTCTGTCTCTCTCTCTCTCTCTCTCTCTCTCTCTCTCTCTCTCTCTCTCTCTCTCTCTCTCTCTCTCTCTCTCTCTCTCTCTCTAGAAGCATCATGGTGCCTAAGCTATACGTCACCCTGAGAGTAGTGAGGTATTACATCTACATCTACCCAGAGTAGATGTAGTACTGAAGGGCCACCCGGGCGGTCAAGTTTCCCGCTCTCAAGGGACCACTGAGGTATGGTGATTATAAAGAGAAAGCAGAGGTCTAGTATCACTGTATAGCACCTGGAAAGGATACGAGGAGTCGAACCTGCGTCCGGGAGTATCCCAGACACTGCCTTACCACCTTACCACTGATGAAGGCAGTGTCTGGGATGCTCCATATATATAAATATATATATATATATATATATATATATATATATATATATATATATATATATATATATATATATATATATATATATATATATCGCTCCCACCCACCGAGTGTGCTGCTAGGGGCACCTCTGGGCTCGAGCGCCATTGAGGTTGAGGTAGTCCTCGAAGAAAAGTTGAACGACCTGAGGAGGATGGCGGGAAGAATAGGGGCTTTGGACGCCCACGATGCTTTGTACCTTCTCACAAGGTGCCTGGCTTTGCCCAGACTGACCTATTTCCTCAGGTGTGCTCCCTCCTTCGACAGCCCAAAATTAACGGAATACGACTCACTCCTAAAATTAATAACTATGAAAGTGTTAAACCTCTCCCTGCAAGATGATCAGTGGGACCAAGCAACGCTCCCAGTTAGACTCGGGGGTATAGGTATTCGCAAGGCGACACAGTTAGCATTGCCGGCATTCTTATCCTCGACAAGTGCTACAGGTGAATTAGTGAATGAAATACTACCAGAATACCTACGGAACTCCATTGGGATTCATGATCCCAAATTTGTGGAAGGAGCTGGTCAGTGGGACACTCTTGTCATTTCACACACTCGACGAACTTTTCCAAACGACGGTAAACAGGTCAAATGGGATAGCCCCATAGTGGAGAACATCGCCAAAGCATTGCTGGAGGCAGCTTCTCAGAAGGACAGAGCGCGTCTCCTAGCTGTGCAAGCCCCCCATGCTGGGGACTTCCTGCTGGCAGTCCCTAATTCCGCCTTGGGCACCCGCCTGGACCATCGTACCCTAAGTATTGGTGTTGCTCTGCGCCTTGCCGCCCCTATCTCCACCGAGCACCGGTGTATTTGCGGCCATGCACGGGCAGACCAATACGGCAGCCATGGTCTCATCTTTCGTAAGACATAGGGAAAGATTGCCAGACAATGACATCATCAAGAGAAGTTTGGCTACAGCTGGGTGTCCAGCACAAAGGGAACCTCAGTTGTGCAGGCCTGACAACAGCCAAAAACGCCCAGATGGAGTCACCCTGCAGCCGTGGAGGGAAGGTAAACAGGTCGTGTAGGACTACACGTGTGCATCCACATTGGCTGATACCTATCTACCTTACAGCGCAGCTGAGGGAGGCGGGGCGGCCACCTTCAGGGAGACCCAGAAAACCAACAAGTACAGGGACCTAGAACGTTGTTACAGGTTCGTGCCGATAGGCTCTGAGACTCTGGGCGCCTGGGTTGTCGCAGTTCAGAGGGAAAATGCGTGCTGTATCCTGGGAACGCACCCGACCTGCGAGGAGCTGGACGAGGTCTTCGAACGCTGATTGTTATTTTGTTATATATATATATATATATATATATATATATATATATATATATATATATATATATATATATATATATATATATATATATATATATATATATATATATATATATATATTAGTATATTTTGGTAGCAGTCTTTCCTGTAGACATATATTATTAAATATGACCGAAAAAGTAAGATTAATAATTCTAACACGAATTTTCTCAATCTTTCGTACATTACGCTTCACTGTTGGAGGTAAATCAAAAATCAATTCTCCAAAATTCATTTTTATTTCTAGTCTGACGCGACACGGGCGCGTTTCGTAAAACTTATTACATTTTCAAAGACTTTAGTTCACAAATACACAACTGAATAGAACTTACGTATCTCCGATTTTATATCTACATTTGAGTGAGGTGGAAGGGGTGATGTGGCATTAACACAAGACATAACAAAATGTGGTATTAATAGGGTATTAATTTCATCAACACAAGACAGAACAAGAGTATTAATAGGGTATTAATTTCATCAACACAAGACAGAACACGAAACAATGGATATGGAATAGAAGTGTTTGTAGAAAGCCTATTGGTCCATATTTCTTGATGCTTCTATATTGGAGCGGAGTCTTGAGGTGGGTAGAATATAGTTGTGCAATAATTGGCTGTTGATTGCTGGTGTTGACTTCTTGATGTGTAGTGCCTCGCAAACGTCAAGCCGCCTGCTATCGCTGTATCTATCGATGATTTCTGTGTTGTTTACTAGGATTTCTCTGACGATGGTTTGGTTGTGGGAAGAGATTATATGTTCCTTAATGGAGCCCTGTTGCTTATGCATCGTTAAACGCCTAGAAAGAGATGTTGTTGTCTTGCCTATATACTGGGTTTTTTGGAGCTTACAGTCCCCAAGTGGGCATTTGAAGGCATAGACGACGTTAGTCTCTTTTAAAGCGTTCTGTTTTGTGTCTGGAGAGTTTCTCATGAGTAGGCTGGCCGTTTTTCTGGTTTTATAGTAAATCGTCAGTTGTATCCTCTGATTTTTGTCTGTAGGGATAACGTTTCTATTAACAATATCTTTCAGGACCCTTTCCACCGTTTTATGAGCTGTGGAAAAGAAGTTCCTGTAAAATAGTCTAATAGGGGGTATAGGTGTTGTGTTAGTTGTCTCTTCAGAGGTTGCATGGCTTTTCACTTTCCTTCTTATGATGTCTTCGACGAAACCATTGGAGAAGCCGTTATTGACTAGGACCTGCCTTACCCTACAGAGTTCTTCGTCGACTTGCTTCCATTCTGAGCTGTGGCTGAGAGCACGGTCGACATATGCGTTAACAACACTCCTCTTGTACCTGTCTGGGCAGTCGCTGTTGGCATTTAGGCACATTCCTATGTTTGTTTCCTTAGTGTAGACTGCAGTGTGGAAACCTCCGCCCTTTTCCATGACTGTTACATCTAGAAAGGGCAGCTTCCCATCCTTTTCCATCTCGTAAGTGAAACGCAGCACGGAACTCTGCTCAAATGCCTCCTTCAGCTCCTGCAGATGTCTGACATCAGGTACCTGTGTAAAAATGTCGTCAACATACCTGCAGTATATGGCCGGTTTCAAGTTCATGTCGACTAAGACTTTTTGCTCGATGGTACCCATGTAGAAGTTTGCAAACATATATATATTGTGACGGTAACGCGTTGGTGTTCGGCTGTTTAAGGCTAGGGGTATGGCCTCGTCACATAGTTATAAAAAAAAATAGAAAAAACTGGAACTTCGTCTGTGGTAAGGTAAGGAGAAGACACACAAAACACAAGTAAACTTTAACAATGAAATTTTAATTACGTTAAATAAATCAAAACATGAATAAAATGCACAAACAAATTCTTATAATAAAATCAATCAAAATAATAAGAATAATTAAATGACAATGAAAAGTTACGTTAAGGCAAAATAATAAGAAGTGCAACACAAAAGTTAAGTGGGAGGTGCTGGAATATTGGCTTAAAGCCACCACCTCTCTCAGTACACGCTAACGTCTAGCTGGGAGGAGTGCTGGCTACGAAAGCACGGAACATTCTGAGGACTGATGTTGGGGCGACCCCAGACATCAGGTAGTATTGGGGGCGAGTGCAGGTGCAGCCAGACCGGCGACCAATCAGCGGAGCCGTAGCGATCAACGGGTAGTTTGGTGGTTGGAGTTCGAACAGGTGGCTGGTTGCATACGTTTCTGCTCACCCTGGCAAGCCTTGCTGGTGCTGGTGTTGTTGTCGTTGTTGGACATTTCTTCCATAGTCTTTTTATATAATTGTGAAGACGTAATTTTGGAGGGAAGAGCAGGCTCAATCTCTTGAAGGAGATTATCGTCACAACTCTCCCCCGAAGCCTGCGGTTCTGGAAGAAGTACGTCGTTATGTGGTGGAGTATTAGATGGAGTTGCTTCTACTTCATAAACTCTGGAGAGATCATGGGCTAAGATGTTGTCAGACTCTTGGTATAGCGTGTCTCCAGGTTGAATTTCTGCAGTTAGCAAGCCCATAGTAGAAGACGTTGAGATGAGAAGTGGGCGTGCTGCAGGAGGTGTAGGGTGGTGTGGTCCGTATTGATGGTGGACCGAGCACTTTTCAGGTGTGGAGTGAAGTGCTGAAGCTTCAGGATGAGGAAGAGTAGCTCCTTGCCAATTGTTCCGTCGTTCCTTGTAGCAGTAGTCGCTGACAGGTGTATTCTTCTCGCCTCGTTGCTGCATCACGACACCACCATCGTCGGTACCATTGGCGTCGACATGGAGGATGTAGGGCTTATCTGACGAGGTGAGAGTGGAATTAGAAGAGGGCATAGGAGCACGAGTATTATCCTGAAAGCATTTGGGAAGATCATTAAGGATTTTGGAATTAGAAAGCGCCGACTCCTTGTCAGTGCTTTCGGGAGAAGAAGCCGGGATGGTCTCACTGTGGATGTAGGGTTCTGTGAAGGTAGAACAATTAATCAAGACAGTGGGAGGAGTACCATTATATTGCTTCAGGAGGTTGACGTGGCACAGCTGGGTCTTCCGCCGCCTATCTGGAGTCTCTATGACGTATGCGTTGTTGTTTCTGCACTCTTTGACGCAGTAGGGTCCTGAAAATTTGTTTTGTAAAGGTGAACCTGGGATAGGGAAATAGGCAAGGACGAAGTCTCCCGGCTTGAATTTTCTTACTTTGCTGGTCTGGTCGTAATGAGTCTTCATTCTCACCTGGGCTTTCAATAGATTATCATGGGCAAAGCGGTGGACTCTCTCTAGAATGTGTTGAAGGTTTTGAAGAAACTGGGGCACATTCTGATGCTCACTGAAGGTGGCATCTCTGAGAGAGTCTTTGAAAGCCTTAAGGGGAGTACGGCACTTACGGCCGTAGAGCATCTCATAAGGAGATACTCCTAGGGACTCATTGGGGAGACTTCTGAAAATACACATTATTAGGTCAATCTGCTTATCCCAATCCTTTGAGGTTTCACTACAAAACTTTTTCAAGAGTGCTTTGATGGTCTGATGACTACGTTCAAGAGAACCCTGTGAAGCAGGATGATAGGGGCTGGACAATACCTGTTTGATGTTGAACTCCTCCAGTGTCCTTTTGAAGAGATCACTGGTGAAGTTGGTGCCACAGTCACTTTGAATCTCCCTGGGAAATCCGTATTGAGTGAAGATCTTCAATAGATGTTTTATAACCGTAGCAGCCGTGATGTTCTTCACTGGAACTGCTATGGGAAATCTGGTGGTAGGACACAGGATGGTTAGGATGTAGGCGTTACCTGAACTGGTCCGAGGTAAAGGACCAACACAGTCTATTATGAGTCTGTGGAAAGGTTCCGCAGGCACCTGTATGGGAATCAGTGGTGCTCTGGGAATGGAGACGTTCGGTTTGCCTGCCATCTGACATGTATGACACTGTTTTACGTACTGTTTGACGTTGTTTACCATACCTGGCCAGTAGTAGTCTTGACGAATCCCATGGTAAGTCTTGTTGAAGCCGTAGTGGGAGAATGCTCCATGGGCCAGGTGTAGAATAGTGGGCCGCAGGCTGGTGGGAATCACAAGTTGTTCGATGTTGGCCCAATCGTCCTCCTCCTTCAGTTTACTGGGTCTATATCTGCGGTAGAGCAAGTCGTTCTCTAGGAAGAACCCAGGAATACTGTCGGGTTGAGTCTCAGCCTGGAAAAACAATGGTGTTAAAGTAAGATCTTCCCTCTGCAACTTACGGAACTCCAACTTGGTCAGATGCGGGGGTAGTTTCTGAGGGTCTTGAGGGACAGCGGTAGCAGTAGAGTCAGCTGGCTGTGGACGTGCGGCTTGTGCACGGGTGGTCACGAGAACCGGAGGAGAAACTTCATCACTCTCTTGAACCTCTGCTGGAACATACTCGAGAATAGGATTTATTGGCACAGAGTTACACACCTGGGGTTTGTCCATGACGATCAGGTTGGTCGGTTGCAGGTCTTCTGCCAAGTCGTTGCCTAGGAGAAGTTGCACTCCAGGCATGGGAAAAGGCTTTTCCCTGACGGCGACTTGGACTTCCCCGTTCACGTAGGGACAATCCAGGTGGACTCTGGCGAGAGGGTATGGAGTGGTAGCAGTGAGGTCAGTGATGAAGACTGTTTCCCCGGTGTAGACTATGTTGGGCACAGCCGACTTCAAGATGATCGATTGCAGAGCCGCTGTGTCCCTCAAGATCTTCAATTTGAAACGTCCCTCCGGATTTGAACCGTTGGCAGAGACAGTTCCAGTATACAGGTGGTTACTGAAAAGAGAAAGATCATTAACATCAACACCAACATTCATCACAGGCTTACCGGACTTAGGAGGAGTTGGTTTGGGTCTTTGTTGGTCAGTGGTTCCCTTGTATTGAGACTTACCACATTTGTCTATGGTATGTCCATAGAGTCTACAATATTTGCAGTACAGTTGTGAACCAGCTTGATCGGGGCTCACCTTCTCGTAACTGTACCACGACTTCTTACTGGAGGATGGTTCAGGTGTCAGCCGGTGGATGAGGCTGTAAGTGTCAGCCGACTTAGCACACTTCAGGTAGTCGGTTTCTTCTTTATCTGCTAAGTAGAGGCGGACAGGAGGCGGCACACGTCTCAAGAATTCTTCAACAAGCATCAGGTTGACGAGTTCTGTAAAAGTAGAGACATGTGCTGCTTCCAGCCATTTCATGAAATACCTCCGTTTCGTGTTAGCAAACTCGAGGAAGGTAGTGGTACTTGCCTTCAGGTGGTCACGGAATTTCCTTCTATAACTTTCAGTAGAGAGGAGGTAGGCGTCCAACACTGCTTGTTTCAGAGTGTAGTAGTCATTCTCAGACGCCAAAGTACTGAGTGTGACTGCAGCTCTACCTGTAAGATGGACTCTGAGAAGTGTGGCCCATTGGTCGACAGGCCAACTGAGTTGATTAGCAAGGGTTTCAAAGGTGGTAAAGAACACATCAACTTCTGCTTCTACAAAGGATGGCATTAACTTACTTGCATGTGATATATTAAAACTGACGGGAAGATTGGCAGTAGCTTGCTGGCGTTGAGCGAGGTGTGAAGTTTCCAACGTGTATTCCCGTTGACGACACTCAAGAGCCAGAGTCGCTTGTTGCTTGTCATGTTCGCGTTGTATTTCCAACTCGCGTTGTTTGGTTTCAAGCTGTAAGCGTTCCCGCTCCTGGAGTGTTTCAAGCTGTACTCGTTCACGTTCACGGAGCATTGCCAACTCACGTTCCTTGAGGGCGATCTCTTCCCTTCGTATGTCAGCTGCTTCCCTTTGCTGTTCACGGGCTTCCCTTTGCTGCTCACGTTCAATCTTGGCCAGCTCTAGTTTGAGTTTCAGCGTTGCCAAATCAGTTTTATCTGCAATATAGTAAGTTTCATGAGTTTCAGAGTCTATCTTACCTTGCTCTAAATAGTAATCCAGCAACAGGTTGTGTAGGTCATTTTTGTTGGCTTGGTAGGGAACTTCTAGTTGATACTCATGTGCAAGAGTTTGTAGTTCAGTCCTCTTGGCACGACTTAAAGTCCCTATTTCACCTGCTGGATTTGCACGGAAAGTTTGGAGACGAAACATGGTGAAATTAGCAAATAAAGGTACACGAATGTTCAATAATGAAATGTCAGAAACAGGACAACGTGGCAACTGGTACCTATCCTGTGTGATCTTTAACAATTTAACGTTAAGTGAAAGATATTAAATTAAATCAAGGGCGCAGGAAATCTTGTACCCGGTACTCATGTAAGAGAATAAGGGCAAGAAAATCCTACTAACAAATGAAACAAAGTTTCGAAAACAAATGAAACAGTTAAATGCTTCAAAAGTAAAATTGGTAGTCCAAGGATGTAGGCATACCTTGCCAAGTCTCTATAGGACATAAAGCAAGTTTTTCCTACTGAATTTAATATGATACTTACAGAATTAGCGAACTTTTGTGCTCTGAAAAAATAAGCTAATTCCCTACCGTTGTATGTATCATCATCTCTGACTGACGTGTAGGGGTGCGAGGTGTCAACTTGTGACGAGAACTGCTGCTGAGGTCCCAATTCAGCAACTAAAGTTCGAGCTAGAGGAACTATGGCCCTCTTTGTCCTCCTACAGTCAGATTGCAGAAGATTGGGTACTCTTGACCCGGGGCAGACCACAGTACCAGGGTACCAATATGATGATCTGTCAGAATGAGAAATATTCAAGGGACATAGATGGTAAATACGAGTAATAACATGGAGGGAGAGATGACCAATTAAGAGTATGACTGAGGCCTACAGTCACCACGTAATCCAAAGTTGTCTCACCTTCACTATATGTTACTCTCGTAATGCACAATACACCGCACCTTATAAAAAAATGAAATTGAATGAAAAATAGTAAAGCTACGTTAACAAAGTTAAATACGCTTACCATAAATTACCACTTGGCACCAGTACCTGAGTGAGGCTCCTAGGACAGGGCCCCCATATAACTTGTGACGGTAACGCGTTGGTGTTCGGCTGTTTAAGGCTAGGGGTATGGCCTCGTCACATAGTTATAAAAAAAAATAGAAAAAACTGGAACTTCGTCTGTGGTAAGGTAAGGAGAAGACACACAAAACACAAGTAAACTTTAACAATGAAATTTTAATTACGTTAAATAAATCAAAACATGAATAAAATGCACAAACAAATTCTTATAATAAAATCAATCAAAATAATAAGAATAATTAAATGACAATGAAAAGTTACGTTAAGGCAAAATAATAAGAAGTGCAACACAAAAGTTAAGTGGGAGGTGCTGGAATATTGGCTTAAAGCCACCACCTCTCTCAGTACACGCTAACGTCTAGCTGGGAGGAGTGCTGGCTACGAAAGCACGGAACATTCTGAGGACTGATGTTGGGGCGACCCCAGACATCAGGTAGTATTGGGGGCGAGTGCAGGTGCAGCCAGACCGGCGACCAATCAGCGGAGCCGTAGCGATCAACGGGTAGTTTGGTGGTTGGAGTTCGAACAGGTGGCTGGTTGCATACGTTTCTGCTCACCCTGGCAAGCCTTGCTGGTGCTGGTGTTGTTGTCGTTGTTGGACATTTCTTCCATAGTCTTTTTATATAATTGTGAAGACGTAATTTTGGAGGGAAGAGCAGGCTCAATCTCTTGAAGGAGATTATCGTCACAATATATATAGATATAAAATCGGAGATACGTAAGTTCTATTCAGTTGTGTATTTGTGAACTAAAGTCTTTGAAAATGTAATAAGTTTTACGAAACGCGCCCGTGTCGCGTCAGACTAGAAATAAAATGAATTTTGGAGAATTGATTTTTGATTTACCTCCAACAGTGAAGCGTAATGTACGAAAGATTGAGAAAATTCGTGTTAGAATTATTAATCTTACTTTTTCGGTCATATTTAATAATATATATATATATATATATATATATATATATATATATATATATATATATATATATATATATATATATATATATATATATATATATATATATATATATATATTTATATATATATATATTTATATATATATATATATATATATATATATATATATATATATATATATACATATATATATATATATATATATATATATATATATATATATATATATATATATATATATATATATATATATATATATATATATATATGTCGTACCTAGTAGCCAGAACGCACTTCTCAGCCTACTATGCAAGGCCCAATTTGCCCAATAAGCCAAGTTTTTCTGAATTATTATATTTTCTCTAATTTTTTTCTTATGAAATGATAAAGCTACCCATTTCATTATGTATGAGGTCAATTTTTTTTTATTAGAGTTAAAATTAACGTAGATATATGACCGAACCTAACCAACCCTACCTAACCTAACCTAACCTATCTTTATAGGTTAAGTTCGGTTAGGTAGCCGAAAAAGTTAGGTTAGGTTAGGTTAGGTAGGTTAGGTAGACGAAAAAACATTAATTCATGAAAACTTGGCTTATTAGGCAAATCGGGCCTTGCATAGTAGGGTGAGAAGTGCGTTCTGGCTACTAGGTACGACATATATATATATATATAATATAAAATATCGGCTTGCGTGTCTGTGCAAGTTAATGTTCAAAAATTGTGGCTCGTGTTCTCTCATTAAGTGAATTGTGTCAATGAAAACGATCTTCTGGTCTGAGGTCTGCTTGGCGCTGTTGGGTCAGTGACGTAGCTCCGGCACTCAATGACTTTTAACGGTCTAGCGGCCATTTGTTCGGAGTACTGGACTTGTCAAGGAGTTTCAGTACTCCTGTCAGTCTAGGTTTGAACCTTTCACGGAAGGAGTCCTTTCTGATTATATATATATACACACATATATATATACAGGTACTATATATATACCGTATTATATACTGGTTATTTATATTAGGTACATATTTAGTTTCTCCTCCCTATTCCATTTCTCCTTCCCTTTCTTATCTCCCATTTTCTATCGTTGCTCCTATTTCTTTCCCTCTTTATCCTTCCTTTTGAACCCCTTCCTTGTCTTCCCCTTTCATCTTTCCCCTTTCCGCTGACTCCCCTCGCTTTCATTCGCTTCTTTCTTAATCCCCCTTTCATTCCTTCTTCCTTCCTCTTATCTCTAGCGTTCGTCCCCTTCTCAGCCTCGGCGTCCCAACACTCTCTCTCTCTCTCTCTCTCTCTCTCTCTCTCTCTCTCTCTCTCTCTCTCTCTCTCTCTCTCTCTCTCTCTCTCTCAGTCTCTCTCTCTCTCTCTCTCTCTCTCTCTCTCTCTCTCTCTCTCTCTCTCTCTCTCTCTCTCTCTCTCTCTCTCTCTCTCTCTCTCTCAGTCTCTCTCTCTCTCTCTCTCTCTCTCTCTCTCTCTCTCTCAGTCTCTCTCTCTCTCTCTCTCTCTCTCTCTCTCTCTCTCTCTCTCTCTCTCTCTCTCTCTCTCTCTCTCTCTCTCTCTCTCTCTCTCTCTCTCTCTCTCTCAGTCTCTCTCTCTCTCTCTCTCTCTCTCTCTCTCTCTCTCTCTCTCTCTCTCTCTCTCTCTCTCTCTCTCTCTCTCTCTCTCTCTCTCTCTCTCTCTCTCTCTCAGTCTCTCTCTCTCTCTCTCTCTCTCTCTCTCTCTCTCTCTCTCTCTCTCTCTCTCTCTCTCTCTCTCTCTCTCTCTCTCTCTCTCTCTCTCAGTCTCTCTCTCTCTCTCTCTCTCTCTCTCTCTCTCTCTCTCTCTCTCTCTCTCTCTCTCTCTCTCTCTCTCTCTCTCTCTCTCTCTCAGTCTCTCTCTCTCTCTCTCTCTCTCTCTCTCTCTCTCTCTCTCTCTCTCTCTCTCTCTCTCTCTCTCTCTCTCTCTCTCTCTCTCTCTCTGTCTCTCTCTCTCTCTCTCTCTCTCTCTCTCTCTCTCTCTCAGTCTCTCTCTCTCTCTCTCTCTCTCTCTCTCTCAGTCTCTCTCTCTCTCTCTCTCAGTCTCTCTCTCTCTCTCTCTCTCTCTCTCTCTCTCTCTCTCTCTCTCTCTCTCTCTCTCTCTCTCTCTCTCTCTCTCTCTCTCTCAGTCTCTCTCTCTCTCTCTCTCTCTCTCTCTCTCTCTCTCTCTCTCTCTCTCTCTCTCTCTCTCTCTCTCTCTGCTTCACCCTCTCTGCCGGCTCCCCTTTCTTGCTTTCCCCTTCTTTTTTATCTCCCTCCTCTGTTCCTTCCCCTCGTCTCCTCCATCCACTTCATTGTTTCCCCTCGCCATCTCCCGTCTTTCTTCCCCTCTGTGTTTCTCCCCTTCTTTGCGACAGAGGGGACCGTCCCCTCTTTGAGTTATCTCCTCCTGCCCATACATACATACATACATTCATACATAAATACATACATATGAATACTTACCTCTTGTATATTTATGCATACACCTCTACATTCATGTATAGCTGTATGGATGTATATGCGTGTTATATATATGTACATTATATATTGCGCACTCACTAAAGCAGCTTGTAAAAGTAATATTAATATGGTTATTATTATTATTATTATTATTATTATTATTATTATTATTATTATTATATATAATTATTTTTGTGGCCGTCAGTAACCAGCACATTAGGAGCCCTAAGGGAGAGAATGGGCAAGGGATACGGGGCCCCGGAGAGCGTAATCCGCCGGTTATATCCTCTAAAGTCAGGAGCGCGTTCGGAACCCCTTCTTCGACTTCGGCTGATGACCCCAATTTACGATCCAGGTAAACAAGATAAATTCTCTCAATGAACTTTGCATTCAACCCACCTGTCAAATGTCATCTGAGTCGTCTACCTGTTTGACTGATTTGCACCAGTTGAAAATTTATTATCAGGAGTCTATTGAAGATAAAATCATAGTATATGATTTTGAAGTGTAATATATATGCAGGTAGATTAATATTGATACATTCGTCTAAGTTCTTGGGTTGTGTTTCGTATTAGTTTGACTTGATGGAGAGAGAACAACATCCCGCCGAGTGAGCATCTCTCCCATGCTGGGAACATCTCCCGAAGGGGCTCCTCCTAGCGAAGATGGTGTTTATAGCCTGTGAGTGGCGCGCCCGGGTTGGCCTGTCGGGGGAACACCAAGCTGGAGGCGCCGGGTCCACCCGCGGCGCTCTCTGCTGCTACCTTCCCGTATAATCTTCCCGCAGTCACCCTCTAGGATTTGTGCCAGTGTAAACTTGGATTCATCTAGAACTGAAGTGATTAGACTGACGTTTTTTTTCGGTCGTCCGAAAGATAGATAATTGTACGTATTAGCAATTAGGTGTAATTCAGAAATTTAGAAATCTGATTTGATTAGTGTTGGGCTTCCAGAAGTCATGGTTCTAATCCGTTTTTGTGAAATATGTTTGCTACTGGATAATATTGACTGTTATTCGCATTTCATGATTTCGCTGCTGAATCCGTGAACTAATATTGACCTTATATCACAAGACAACCAACAGGTCTAGAAGGATCAACAATACTTCGATCTCTGGACAAAGTAAATGCATTTTGTTGGCTATATAATATTATATGTTGAAGATTCACCATCAGATATATATAATATAGGTTTTGCCCGTACTCATCTTTAATGAATGCCTTGATAGTACTTGTGATTAGCGCTTAACAACAGACATATCAATACATGTCTAGAGAATAATTCACAATAACTGGGCTGAAACAAGATGCCCCAATCCACACACACACACACACACATACAAGTAGTTATCGTAACCATATCCTATGTATATTTTTGTGTAAATAAAACATTACTGTTATTATTATTTTATTCTTATGTTTTGTTAGCAGTATTATTATTATTATTGGATATTGTTGAATAATATCCAAGGGCCCTCGTTCATATTAAGCACCAGTGGCTATGGCTAGTTATTGGATGGGTGACGGTGCGGAGAGCTCAGCCTTTGGATAGGGCAAACCCCTAGAGAATCCTTACAGGACTCCTGTCCTTCACAATGGCGTACTCTTCTTGTATAATACTTCAATTAAATTTTTATTTTGACTTAAACCATGTGTACTATAGAGGCTAGGCTACACTATGCGTCCTAGAGGCTAGGCTACACTATGCGTCCTAGAGGCTAGGCTACACTATGCGTCCTAGAGGCTAGGCTACATTAACTATGCGTACTAGAGGCTAGGCTACACTATGCGTCCTAGAGGCTAGGCTACATTAACTATGCGTCCTAGAGGCTAGGCTACATTAACTATGCGTACTAGAGGCTAGGCTACACTATGCGTCCTAGAGGCTAGGCTACATTAACTATACGTACTAGAGACTAGGCTACACTATCATTTATACACCAAAAAATAAAAATAATGTTGTTTTTGTTAAATATTTAAATAACTTGTACACAGAATTAAGCTATAGGAATCAAGCTTGCTTATTACGCTCCAAAAATATTTTTTCTTTGCGACAGGGACATGTGTACTCTGAGGTATACGTGTATATATTGTATATATTCTGAGAGGTATACCCAACATCTCCGTGGATATACTCTGAGTGTTTCTTCCTCTCCTGGGTTATGTTCAGAATTAAAATGAACTTACTGGTTGACTAGTAAGCTATTGTGGTGAGCTGAATGACCCTTAGGAGGTTGATAGGCCTGGAAGTCCACCGCCAAACGAAACTAACTTTTTTACCTTGAAGCATTGCAACATTTTCATTTATAACAAAAAATTTGTGTCATGGATAGTAAGTAGAAACTGGTTATTATTTCCCATCAAACTCCCGTCCCATCCCAAATCCTTATCCTGGCCCCTTCCCAGTGCTATATAGTCGCAATGGCTTGGCGCTTTGGGGGGTAGAAATAGCCTAAGCTGCTCTATCCCTTTGAGATGTATTTTTTTCTTGTCTCGATAAACATACTTGAACTTGGCTTGGCGCTTTCCCCCTGATAATTCCCCCCTTCCCCCTCGAACTTTGCTCTCGTCACCAGGAGAGTCATATTTGGAAATTGACCTGTTTACAATTAGAAAAATGAGAAAGATTTTGCATCAGGTCATTAGAGCTAACTCTTGCATCAACTAACAATGACAATGTCTTTTAGCATCAACTAACAATGACAATGTCTTTTAGCATCAACTAACAATGACAATGTCTTTTAGCATCAACTAACAATGACAATGTCTTTTAGCATCAACTAACAATGACAATGTCTTTTAGCATCAACTAACAATGACAATGTCTTTTAGCATCAACTAACAATGACAATGTCTTTTAGCATCAACTAACAATGACAATGTCTTTTAGCATCAACTAACAATGTGAATGTCTTTTAGGTCATTGGAGACTTCGAAATGACGTCAGTTATGATGGGTCTGCAAGGTGGTATAACCAACATATCCCTGCTGTCCTTGGCCAAGATTCACGAAAGCACTTACGCAAATACTTACGAACGTGTACATCTTTCCTCGATCTTTGACGGCTTTGGTTACATTTATTAAACAGTTTACAAGCATGAAAACTTCTGTTGTTATTGTTATAAACAGCCTCCTGGTTCTTCAGAGCTCATTAACTGTTTAATAATTGGAAACAAAGCCGCCAAAGATTGTGAAAAGATGTACAGGTTCGTAAGTGCTTGCGTAAGTGCTTTCGTGAATCTGGCCCCTTGCCTCTCGGGACGCCATAGTTTAGTTTAGCTTATGTGTTATGCACCCCATACCCATCCTGTGGGCGGTAGTGGGAAAGGTTACAGAAATTGAAATTGAAATAAGTTTATTGAGGTAAAATACACACAAAGGGATGAGGTAGCTCAAGCTATTCTCACCCCGTTCAGTACATCGTGTTAATACATACATAGACACACACATCACAAGCAATAAACGTATTACCGAACATTGTGAGGAGGTTACAGAGGTGCGCGTTGTGTGCCTCTGTATGTACACTGGCTGAACCGTCTTGGAGACCCTCCACAAATGCCACCATTCTGAAGTCTCCGATGACCAGCCAGTCGTAGTCTTCATGCTTGAAGGCGTGCACCAAGGTACACCAGGCCCGATTCACGAAGCAGTTACGCAAACACTTACGAACCTGTACATCTTTTCACAATCTTTGACGGCTTTGTTTACAATTATTAAACAGTTAATGAACTCCGAGGCTGTTTATAACAATAACAACAGCTGATTGGGAATTTCATGCTTGTAAACTGTTTAATAAATGTAAACAAAGCCGTCAAAGATTGAGGAAAGATGTACACGTTCGTAAGTGCTTGCGTAACTGCTTCGTGAATCCGGGACCTGTTGCAGTCCTCGTTGAGGAGCCCCGGGTGAGCCAGGGATACGGGCTCACCATAGCCCGTGCTACTTGGAACTTGTTTCGAGTAGCTGAATCTATAACAACAGTGAGCCAGGGGGAAGGGACGGTACTTGTTCCCGTTATGGACTATATGTTTCCCTGTGACTTATGGAGGAATGTTTTATGATGTAACTTTAATATGAAGGAATAATTATGTGACTTAAGTATGCGTGATTGCGTGATGTGGCTGATGTGTAAATGATTCGTGGTGTGGCTGATGTGTAAATGATTCGTGGTGTGGCTGATGTGTAAATGATTCGTGGTGTGGCTGATGTGTAAATGATTCGTGGTGTGGCTGATGTGTAAATGATTCGTGGTGTGGCTGATGTGTAAATGATTCGTGGTGTGGCTGATGTGTAAATGATTCGTGGTGTGGCTGATGTGTAAATGATTCGTGGTGTGGCTGATGTGTAAATGATTCGTGGTGTGACTGATGTGTAAATGATTCGTGGTGTAATTTAAATATGAATAATTCAGGTGTAACTAAAATATGGATGATTCATGTTGGAACTTAAGAACGAACGGTCATGTTCTTGTGTTACTTAAGAACGAACTAGTCATGTTCTTGTGTTACTTAAGAACGAACTAGTCATGTTCTTGTGTTACTTAAGAACGAACTAGTCATGTTCTGGTGTTACTTAAGAACGAACTAGTCATGTTCTTGTGTTACTTAAGAACGAACTAGTCATGTTCTGGTGTTACTTAAGAACGAACTAGTCATGTTCTTGTGTTACTTAAGAACGAACTAGTCATGTTCTTGTGTTACTTAAGAACGAACTAGTCATGTTCTGGTGTTACTTAAGAACGAACTAGTCATGTTCTGGTGTTACTTAAGAACGAACTAGTCATGTTCTTGTGTTACTTAAGAACGAACTAGTCATGTTCTTGTGTTACTTAAGAACGAACTAGTCATGTTCTTGTGTTACTTAAGAACGAACTAGTCATGTTCTTGTGTTACTTAAGAACGAACTAGTCATGTTCTTGTGTTACTTAAGAACGAACTAGTCATGTTCTTGTGTTACTTAAGAACGAACTAGTCATGTTCTTGTGTTACTTAAGAACGAACTAGTCATGTTCTTGTGTTACTTAAGAACGAACTAGTCATGTTCTGGTGTTACTTAAGAACGAACTAGTCATGTTCTTGTGTTACTTAAGAACGAACTAGTCATGTTCTGGTGTTACTTAAGAACGAACGAGTCATGTTCTAGTGTTACTTAATTACGATTGAACATTTTTTCGTTGTAGTTTTGGTAGTAATTAGATATATTTCGTTGCAGCAAGAGTAGGAATGAGCATTTTTGGTAAACACAATATAATTTGTGTTCGTTAGGCAGTCTAGGCACACAACACTGTGTTGTTGCCCAATCCATGTGAGGAGGAGGGGGGGGGGTTACAACAGCCCGCCCACCCAACGTCAACCTCTCCTAACCTACCAGAGGACCCAAAACAGAAAACGGGACAGTGTAACAAGAGAGCAGTACATAGTGGAACAGCAGAACAGCTACAGGCGCCAGACAGTCGGGGACAAAGATAATAGGAAAGTCACACCTCTGAGAAGCTAATCATGGGACAGGTCAATTCAAGCTGAAGACCTCCCGTTCATTACGGGCTATTCATGCCCGTGCCACCTCTAGTCAGCTGGATAGGAGAGGTCACATCCAGAGGACAGAACAGGTTGAGAAGTGGTGGATGTTGTTGTTGTTTTAGATTCAGCTGCTCGAAACGTAAGTTCCGAGTAGCACGGGCTATGGTGAGCCCGGTTGTGGACCTACCTGGCACAGGAGCGGGGCTGGAACTTTTTCTTGAAGTGGTGGAGGTTAGAAGAGTTTTTGTGGCTCCGGGAAGGACATCTTCTCAAGGTCAGGTGGGACAAGCGGTAGTAAGTGCGGCTCTCTTGTACCCAGCACCTTACCATTCAATTATCTTTGCCTCTGTTAGGGGACTTAGTTAGGAGGTGTCTTTATATGCGTGTTAAATAAAGTCATATTTTCAAATGTTATTCCCGTGTGTATTAATGGTTCCTGTCTTAGTGATATTGGGCTTACCATGCCCTTTGACCCCTAGTGACCTAGTACCCTTAATTAAACAGTACTCATGTCAGTCCCTTGTTGAGGTGTGACAGTACTAGAGTGTCCAGCCTGGCTCCTGTTGGTACTACAGTACACCCCAAGTGTTTTCAGGATTATTCGAGTGACAGGCCAGGATCCTGTTACCATTCATTGGTTCCTTACACCTGTCACGGTAGGATATCATACAATCTACAAGTCCTACGGTTCTCTCTCTCTCTCTCTCTCTCTCTCTCTGGCCCCCTGTCCGGTAACTCAGGGTGGTGCAGCGTTATTTCTTATTTGGTAAGTCAAACGAAGACCTTCTATCTCTCTTTCTCTGTCTCGTTCTCGTTCTCTCTCACTCTCTACTCCCTTAAGTTGCCTACGCAGAGCTCAGTCTATCTTGGGTAATTGTTTAGGTCCTCGTATGACGGACCGAGTGTTAATACATTACACTATCGGTTGTTACAATGGTGATAGCGGCTGCCGTCATTACACCAATTTGTCAATTTCTCGAGTCGCTACGATTTTCTAGCCCGACGTTTGACCTTTGGTAGAGTATACGTCAAACAGGAGAACATGAGATGCTTTTTCACCCACAGGGCTATAAACCCATGAAAACCGCCTACCTACCAAAGCCTTAAATGCCAAAACTCTGTTAAATATTAAAGTCAACTGGAAAAGATCATCAGGCCAAATGGGAGTGGGGGGGACCTTCGACATGCCGCCGGCTTCCTGTCCTCGTCGAGGCCACTAATGTTAGTGGCCCCTCAGGTAAATGCGACGTTCTGTTAGGGCGGGTTACACAATGTAGGTCAGGAGCCAGCTGGGTGTGACTAATATACAAATCTTGCAGAATTGCTGGAGATATAAGTCATCTTGTACACAAAACCATGTGATGTAACCTAACACTATCCAGCCTAACACAGTCTACCCTAAGCTAATAACGTAACGATATGCACGGTTTTAACGAACAGAAAACGAGCCTTGTCGAATCGTTGAGTGTACGATTTGATCATATCCCGTGTTAAGCTTATTACTATAAACAATTCAATTTCTTTCTTTATTATGCACCCCATACACATCCCGTGGGTGGTGAACCCTCTAGTTCGTTTAGCTAAGCAAATAACAATCTTTCGACGCTAGTTACACAATTATTAATGTTATATATACATGTACACATACTCATACATACATGTATATATATATATATATATATATATATATATATATATATATATATATATATATATATATTGTCCTGGGGACCATTCAGGCTTGTTCGCATATATATATATATATATATATATATATATATATATATATATATATATATATATATATATATATATATATATATATATATATATATATATATATACATACACGTACATATTTAATCACCCACACAAATACACACATCAATAATCTTTTGTGTCACAAGTAATCAACAAGAGGCTCACAACAGTCACTATACAAGGCACTTTACATCTATGGTGAGTTGCACAGTTACTAGTCTTGCTCCACACCCACCCAACTGGGCGGCAGCTTTACAGTCATGTGCTCCACACCCACCCAACTGGGCGGCAGCTTTACAGTCATGTGCTCCACACCCACCCAACTGGGCGGCAGCTTTACAGTCATGTGCTCCACACCCACCCAACTGGGCGGCAGCTTTACAGTCATGTGCTCCACACCCACCCAACTGGGCGGCAGCTTTACAGTCATGTGCTCCACACCCACCCAACTGGGCGGCAGCTTTACAGTCATGTGCTCCACACCCACCCAACTGGGCGGCAGCTTTACAGTCATGTGCTCCACACCCACCCAACTGGGCGGCAGCTTTACAGTACATGCATTACCAACAGTCAGCAAATTTTGGACACTTCGCTAAGATTCCCGGCAGCACATCATTATGAATGAAGTATTTACACATTTCTTGGATTCCAGTGATGGTGTTATCTCTGAATTCCGCGATTTTTTCACATTCCCTGAGAACGGCCTGGTTAGCCATACCCGATGTTTGGCCATACTTGAAATGTAAGTAGTCACGTAGCCTTCATTAGTAAACTCGGAATACACATGAATATTCGTGATAGAATGAGAGTTGCAAAGCTCAAGGTCTCATGCCACTTGATCTAAAACAATTGGTAATTGCACAATACATATATATAATGTTGAAGAATGTGTATTAGAATTTTCACAGAGGTTGAAAACTTGTTGAAAGATTCGTACCGTGCCATTACCTACCTTAGGTAACGATATCTTAGCCTTATAAACATGAATGGAATATCTTACCCTTCATCTGTCAATAACATGTTCTAAATAGATCGTAGCTCTTAATTCTACGGCTTAGTGCCAACTTATGTGATTTATTCTGTCAGACTAAATATTTTGTTTTGTGAAACAGTGGGGTTTTCACAATAGGGAATGGGCGTCCTAGGGCTGGTTCCATTTCATGTCTTTTACATGCAGATTTAGTTGTCTGTTCTGTTACCTCGGGTACATAGGGTCTCGTAGTACAGTTGGCTTCGCTCTCGAATCATACTCAGGGACCTCGGGTTCGAATCCTGGGCGGGGACAGACATGGGGCCCTTTTTTATTCACCAAATGCCTCTGTTCACCTAGCAATTGTTGTTACATCGTGACGAGGGTCAGTAGTTCGGTGCTAGAGGGACCTCGATACAAGCCTGAAGTGTATAAAAACACAGGCTTCTTGTTACCGATTAAATGAATTATTAAATTATATATGAGACGGCATCCATACAAGTGAAATTATATAACCCTGCATTAATTATATTATAATATATATAATTGTTGTTGTGAGCTTCACATTATGTAATTTGCAAGTTGGATTCCCAGGTGCTAATGAGTTGAATTTTAGTTAGAGAAAATGTATCCTGTATTCTTCCTGTATTACTAGCAAGTTGTAGATCAGCTGTGTTTCGTATCTCGCTAACTGTTTAGTAATTTTGTGTTATTTATTTATATATACAAGAGTCCTTACTTTCTTGTACAGCCACTAGCACACATAGCGTTTCGGGCAGCAGGTCCTTAATCCTAATTTCCCCGGCCAAATCGTTTAACTAGGTACCGAATGGGTAACTAGTTGCTGGGTGAACAGTTGCTGAGTGAACAGGTATACAGTTAAGGATTGGTGCCTAGTCAATCTTCCCCGTCCAAGATACGAACCCATATAGATAATCGCCAATAGAACCTAAACACCTAACCTAGCCTAACGAATGCCTAAATATGCACAATATGCTAATATATAATAATATTACTTTATAATTGAGAAAGTTCCTATTTTGAATGAACAGCATGTTAATCAAATTGCAACCCGTCCTCACACTAGGCTGGTTAAAACAGCGGCCGTCCTCCCCAGACGCATTCATCAATTTTAACATACTGAGTATTAAACATTGGTTTGTTGTCATATATTAATTAATATTATTACACATAAAAATTATTCTTATACATAATTAATATTATTATACACTGAGCGGCCATTCAGACGAGCCTAGCCTGAGGACAATTTGCTTCAGTTAAACCTGAGAAAGCACTGTGCTTTGTGTCCGCTCTCCTGCGATGAGCAGAATTCTCTATAAACTAATATTTCGATATGTTTCACGTGGACAATCCCCTTCACATATATCAAATAATTGAATAAACCTTAAATTATTATTTATATGCATTAATGACAACGTTCTATATTTACTCTAATTCTGTGTATAGATTTGACTATAATCGAAGCTAGTATCTATAGTCACTGACGTCATTGTTCTTAAATTGTTTCAAAATGGGAGTGAATCATGTTCAAATCTAGTCCTTCCGGCAATCGTTACGACCACTGAGGGCTTCCTTACTTTCTCAGCTCCAGTAAACACAATTAGAATAGGCTGACTAGATTAGGATAGGTCTGACTACGTTAGGATATGTCTAAATTATGGATTTTCGGACTAGGTTAGGACGTGTGTTGGCCGTATCTACGAATAGTTTTGCGGTGTTTCAAGGCCGAATGCGCTGGGTAATCAATGTTGTGTTTCTGCGTTACGTCAGCGCGTGTGCGGCCAGCTCAGCGCCTCATGAACGTGTATGCAAGCAACAAAGCAATCAGTGGGCTTGCACTCGTAAAGTCTCAACATAGTCATTTATGGAAAAACATATAAATGCTTCGAGCGACTTTTGTATAAATTTGCTACTTTTGTATAAATTTGCGACCTTTGTATTTGGTATTATGTATAAATTGCATCCAAGCAGCTCAAGCTTGGATGCAAATATTATTGGGAATATGGAACAGAAGCAATAATGATGATAAAACTTAAGTAAATTAGTTATCAGTCCTACACACCCACTATGTTCTTGAGTGTCCGTTGATTAATATATTTAAAAGTAATAAGGACGATTCCTCAGCAAATAACCTGGATATGTCACAATAGAAAGATTGATGATGTTCCGAAGAGATATAAGAATTTTGCACCAAAATTGTAAATTTTGTTGATTTGTCTGATGTCTGTTTGTAGCCTCTTCATTACGTCTATGTATTGTAAAATACATAGTTATAAAAGTATTTGTGTGCACGTTTGATGTACTATTATCTGTGTACAGCAAGAAATAAATGTATATGTTTATCAACCGGAATGTGCAGTAACATATAGACTGTGATGTGTGTAAATGAATGAACACGTTGTTCTGAACGGGGTGAGCATATAGGAGCTACAAGAATTTTGCCCCAAGAGTGTAACAATTATATGCTGGGCTTACTATATTAACCTGCAATGTTAAATGGGATTCTTGTAATGTTATTTGTCTATTTGTACTCACTGAATTTGTGCGCCCCTTGAGGGACTTGAAGTAGAGGGGGGGGTAGAAATAGCCTAAGCTACTCTATCCCTTTGAGATGTAATTCTTTCTTATCTCAATAAACATACTTGAACTTGAACTTGAACTTGGGTGACCCACCTCATCCCTCTATTGTGCATATCTCAATACAATTATTTCAACTTCAGCTTCTAAATCATAATCATATATGCAAAACTGTAGCTTATTAACATACATAAAAATCGGGCTGGATTTTCTAGAGAGCGGGAAAATATGATAATTCCCATTGTTTAAGCAGGAGGGCTGGATATTTAGGCTTATCGACGTCTTCTTCCTAGGTTGTAGACATGCCTTCTCCGGGATACAACCAATAACAGTTGCCTAAATCCCGGATAAATATTGTATTATTGGTAAACAGTCAAATAGGTCTTGTCTGAGACTCGAACCCAGGATTCTTGATCGCGAGGCGAGAACGAAGCCACATGTACAACGAAACCCTTCGTAATTCTTTGGTGCTCTTGAACTGTTTAATAAATGTAAACAACTTGTGTCACATTGCATCTCTGGGACGCTCTATGTAGTATCTCCTCCCACGTATTAACTAGGAGCGGCGAGAGGGTAGTACTGCAAGTAATGCTGGGTGTGCTTGCTGCCTTAATTAATACGCACATCTGTACTTCCTGTTCACACACTTACGACACACTCAGATCACAAAGAAATCACAATGGCGTTGTATATCAAAATGATTTTCATTAATGATTTCTTTGTGATCAGAGTGAGACGTAAGAATGTGGACACTATACCGGAGGCCAGAGTATACTTACCTAGTTGTACTTACTTAGTTGTGCTTGCGGGGGTTGAGCTCTGGCTCTTTGGTCCTGCCTCTCAGCTGTCAGTCAACTGGTGTACAGGTTCCTGAGCCTACTGGGCTCTATCATATCTACATTTAAAACTGTGTAAGGAATCAGCCTCCACCACATCACTGCCTAATGCATTCCACCTGTTAATTACTCTGACACTGAAAACGTTCTTTCTAGCGTGTGGTCGGGTCTACTATAAAACCCTCGGCTCCAACTTGGGCCTCCAGAATCTCCCAGTGAACTCAGTAGAGTTCCAGGTTGGTCAGATTTTGTGCCATCACAGTTAGGACAGGTGTCTGAGATTCACCAAAACGCAGGTTCGAGTCACTCCATTGCCTCGAAATGATTTTCATAGATATATCCGCCATTGTATTCTTTGTGATATATATATATATATATATATATATATATATATATATATATATATATATATATATATATTTAATATAGGGAGGGAGTACCACCTCTGGCTGGAATAAGGGGACCCTTAACCTCGGAGGAAATCATACATAACGCATTAGAGGGGAATGTTTAGGTTCCCTCTAATACAGTTTCTGTGGGCTTTTCTCCTACCACCCCCTTTCTTTTCTGTTTTGCTGTGCTTTATTAGATATTTAAAGGTTACTAAATGTACATTAATAATACAATTAGTGCTTAAAGGTTATAGATCTCTTGGAGCTCCTCCGCTTCCGTACAGGAACCAAGGACTCAGCTGGCGTTTTCCCTCTGGATCGCCACACTGAGGCGCTGAAACAAGAAACTGGCAGCCCTTGGGTCACTGAGCCTAGAACCCAATTCCTTGAGAAATCCCAAGGCACTCCTGCCCCAGAGGCCATGCGTCTCATACGCTATGGGAACAAAGGTGTCGCCTGTACTTGATTGATACAGGCGACCTTCCAGTCGCCTATACTTGACTGATTTTGCCGTTTCCCTGTGGTTGGCCGTCCAACCTGCTTGATCAGCACCAAAGTGTATGTAGGTGTCACCCAGGGTAGATACACACGTGTAGTCCTACACCAGCTGTCTGCCCCTCTTCCAGGGGGATATTGTGATGCCATACCAGAAAACATTCTAAGGAAACTACTCCAAGTTTGTACTAAAGAGGCACCCTTCTTGAGCCCGGATGGGCACATGTATAAGCAAGTAGATGGGGTCGCCATGGGTTCTCCCCTAGGTGTCCTGTTTGCGAACTTCTACATGGGTACCATCGAACAAATGGTCTTAGTCGACATGAACTTGAAACCGGCCATATACTGCAGGTATGTTGACGCCATTTTTACACAGGTACCTGATGTTAGACATCTGCAGGAGCTGAAGGAGGCATTTGAGTGGAATTCTGTGTTGCGTTTCACTTACGAGATGGAGAAGAATGGGAAGCTGCCCTTTCTAGATATAACAGTCATGGAAAGGAGCGGAGGTTTCCACACTGCAGTCTACACTAAGGAAACAAAGATAGAAATGTGCTTCAATGCCAACAGTGACCGCCCAGACAGGTACAAGAGGAGTGTTGTTAACGCTTATGTCGACCGTGCTCTCAGCCACAGCTCAGGATGGAAGCAAGTCGATGAAGAACTCTGTAGGGTAAGGCAGGTCCTAGTCAACAACAGCTTCTCCAATGGTTTCGTTGAAGACATCATAAGAAGGAAGGTGAAACGCCATGCAACCTCTGAAGAGACAACTAACACAACACCTGTATCCCCTATTAGGCTATTTTACAGGAACTTCTTTTCCACAGCTCATTAAACGGAGGAAAAGGGTCCTGAAAGATATGGTTAATAGGAACGTTATCCCTACAGACAAAAATCAAAAGATACAATAGACGATTTACTATAAAACTAAAAAAACGGCCAACCTACTCATGAGAAACTCTCCAGACACAAAGCAGAACGCTTTAAAAGAGACCAATGTCTCAGTATATAGGCAAGACAACAACATCTCTTTCCAGGCAATTAACGATGCATAAGCAACAGGGCTCCATTAAGGAACATATAATCTTTTCCCACAACCAGACCATCACCAGAGAAGTCTTAACAAAAAACACAGAAATCATCGATAGATACAGCGATAGCAGGCGGCTTGATATCTGCGAGGCACTACACATCAAGAAATCAACACCAGCAATCAACAGCCAATTAATGCACAACTATATTCTACCCACTTCAAGACTCCGCACCAATATAGAAGCATCAAGAAATATTTGCCAATAGGCCCTTTGCAGTTACTTCCATTCTTCCCTTTAACTTACCCAATATTATACCTATTGTTTCATGTTCTATCTTGTGTTGAAAGTTTGTTTTCACCTCATCCAAAACTGTTGTAACATATCACCTCACCCAAATCCAGGTATATAAAATGAAAGCCGTTTAAATTATAGCATAGTAGAACTCTGTTTAGTGTTTGCAGGTTATAGTTGTGTGTGTGTAAACTAAAGTCTTTGAAAATGTAATTTTTTTTTTTTTTATTATTATTTTCTACCACAGACGTGGCCACACATTTACAATGCTAACCAGCATATATACATTTTCTTCTGTCCTCCATGGACAGGGTTAGAGAAGTGTTAAACATACAGTTCAAGGGTTTATTGAACACTCAACCACAGAAGGTGATTCGGTGCTTTTAAAATGCTAAGCTAACCTACATACGTAATAAGTTATTACGAAACGCGTTCAAGTGTCGCGTCAGACTAGAAATAAAAATGAATTTTGGAGAATTGATTTTTCAATTACCATCGACAGTGAAAAGAAACATAAGAAATACTGAGAAAATTCGTTTTAGAATTATTAATCTTACTTTTTCGGTAATATATATATATATATATATATATATATATATATATATATATATATATATATATATATATATATATATATATATATATGTCGTACCTAGTAGCCAGAACGCACTTCTCAGCCTACTATGCATGGCCCGATTTGCCTAATAAGCCAAGTTTTCCTGAATTAATATATTTTCTCTAATTTTTTTCTTATGAAATGATAAAGCTACCCATTTCATTATGTATGAGGTCATTTTTTTTTATTGGAGTTAAAATTAACGTAGATATATGACCGAACCTAACCAACCCTACCTAACCTATCTTTATAGGTTAGGTTAAGTTAGGTTGCTAAAAAAGTTAGGTTAGGTTAGGTTAGGTAGTCGAAAAACAATTAATTCATGAAAACTTGGCTTATTAGGCAAATCGGGCTTTGCATAGTAGGCTGAGAAGTGCGTTCTGGCTACTAGGTACGACATATATATATATATATATATATATATATATATATATATATATATATATATATATATATATATATATATATATATATATATATATATAATATAATATGCTTTGGCCGTACTTGTTAGCCATCTCCTTGCTGGAAATATTACCTGTGTCCGGTGAAGATTGGGGCAGAAAGACGGAGGTTTCGAAGACGCTGATGCATGATAAGATATCTTGCAGTATTCAAAAGATGTATTGCTAATAGCTCTCTAGTCTTACTATATAAATACAAAGCACGAAATAATTATAACAATATTAGAGATGAACAAGAAAGAGGTCTTAATTTGTAAATTAGAAATAGGACTTCTAGACTTTTACCATCCAGTAAAAAATTAAAATATAGGAAGGAATCTGAAAGAATCAGATTTAATAAGAAATTTATCCTTAACACAAATATATAAACTTGCTTAGACTAATCATGCATGGTGGACGTACAGTACTTGCATTTGAATGATGGCGATATTTTTCTCATGTATCAAATTACTAGTATTTAAATATTCATTGTAGCGTTACCTAAATTATTTCTGCCTTAAGTAGCAAGCTAATTTTTGCTAACCATAGCGGTTTGAGGTGCAGTGCGTCAAGTCAGCACTTGTGTGCTGCCACCTAGCGGCCCCCACCACAATTATTGGAACCTTTCCAGCCACCGCTAGATGGCAGCACCTACCGGCGAAAACGAAATACTAAATAAATGCGATTGATTTCCCCCCTGGTTCTCCCTATTCTTCTGGATTATCTCCCCTTTATAATCTATTCTTCTTTGGATTTTGGGTTACATATTTATATTTCATTAATGGATGGTTTCTCCTCGTTGATATCCATTTTGTCACTATAATCCTTCCCATATGGTTATCCCTCTGTTTATTATCCCCGTCCCCTTCCCCGCTTCACCATCTTTATCACCATTATCACATCTTTCCTCTTTCATCCCCTTTACTAAAATTGGTCTTACCATCTGTCATTGTTTATTGCAGCTGTCAACTACATGTTGAAGTTAGAACTACCTGTATATAACCTGTCTGATACACGTATACACTTGGTTTATTCACTATTATTGCCAACGATCTCTAGCACATACATTATCACTATACAATGTCACAATCACCATCTTCACTATCACTACAACATCACTATCACCATCTACACTCACTACCACATCTGCATTATCACTATGCACTCTCACCATATATATATATATATATAGTATATCACCCTACATCTACACTATCTCCATCACCATCTACATTTTCACGATTTATACCATTACCTTCTACACTATCACCATCTACGTTACCTCCATCACCATCTTCACTTTCACCATTTATGTTATAACCACCTACACTATCACAACCACTATCGTCGTTATTATCAACGTAATCCACACTACCACCATCACCATCTACACTATCACCATTTGCACTATCAATGTCATTATCATTACAATATTATTATCACTATTATTTATTATCACTACACTATTTCCATCATAGCCACCTGCATTGTCATACCTTTCAGACACCATCACTATCACTATCTACCCTCACTATCACCACAATTTTATCACAATTATTATAATCACTATCACCATCACTATCACTATCTACCCTCACTATCACCACAATTTTATCACAATTATTATAATCACTATCACCATCACTATCACTATCTACCCTCACTATCACCACAATTTTATCACAATTATTATAATCACTATCACCACCTCTACAACACCATCTCATCTCTTCCCTCTCCCTCACCTCTCGTTCACCCTCTACCATTACCATCTCTTCCCCCTCTCCCTCCCCCTCTCTATCACCATTCTTCTCCTCCCGTTATTACCATCTATCTCTCCGCACTCTCAATTTCTCCCCTCTTCCTGCTCTCTCTCTCTCTCTCTCTCTCTCTCTCTCTCTCTCTCTCTCTCTCTCTCTCTCTCTCTCTCTCTCTCTCTCTCTCTCTCTCTCTCTCTCTCTCTCTCTCTCTCTGTCTGTCTGTCTCTCTCTCTCTCTCTCTTTTTTTTTTTTTTTTTTTTTTTTTTTTTTTTTTTTTTTTTTTTAAACTAAGACTAGGATTCATAAGGGATGCCTAATAACATACCTAGTGAAACTGCAAGCAAGAGCTGTTATCCTACCTCAGCTCATCTGAAGCCTACACCTAGAAACTCATTTATTACATAAGAGTATACTTTGAAACTAACACAATGGGAACTATCATATATTTACTTATGTAAGCTAAGTTGAAACCTACTCCTAGATGCCCATTTATTTCATGAGCCTGGTATTTTTTGCTTTAGAAGGAATAGCCTTTATTCATTAAAAAACATTAAGTAACAATCATATAAGGAACAGGATGATCTTGTAGCCAGCTGTGTGCCAGAGTCTTCATGTGAACAGTTGACCTGATCTCCCGAGTATCAATCTGTTGAGCGAACAAGTTCCAGATGCGAGTAAGTCTCGGAAGGAATGAACGCTGATGGAGTGATGTTCTTGAGAATGGCACTTCCAGCATGAGACTGTTGAAGGTTGAGAGCCTAGTGTTACGAGTGGGAACTACTGGTACTCCACGGAGTTGGGCCAAGTGCGGAACTTTGAGGATGTTGGCCTTGTACATAACAGTAAGACCAACAACGTCCCGACGGTGTTGCAGGCTCTGATGTTCAGACCGTTCCCACCAGACTTGGTCAAGACTAGATATAAGCCTTCTAGCCCGTCTCTCCACTTTGTCCAACAGTCTGACGAAAGATGGGGGGCAGGCAATCCAGGAAAGGGGTGCATACTCAAGATGGGAGCGAACTTGAGCTTCATATAAGGTTTTGCATCCCTTGCTGTCAAGAAGATATGAGATGCGCCGTAGTGCTGTAAGTTTCCTGGCTGCCTTTTTAGCTAGGTTTATCACATGGCTCTTCATTGTCATTGAAGAGTCGAACTTCATTCCCAAGATGTCAAATTCTTCTGTGAACTCCAGGGATTTGCCACCCATTTGCAGTTCTGTCCGATTCGCCATGTGCAGTCTAGTTATCATCATCGCTTGAGTCTTCTCAGCCGCAAATGTGACCTGCCATCTCCTACCCCAGGTAGAAATTGCTGAAAGTTTGTGATTAATGATTCTTGCAGCAGTTAGCATTTCCTCCTTTCTGTATGTAAAGGTTAGAGTACAGTCATCAGCATAGGCTTGAGCTTCAGGAATGAGATGAAGAAGATCGTTGAAATAAACATTCCACAGCAGAGGACCAAGCACACTACCCTGTGGAACGCTTGCACCAATTGAGTGGCTATCGGATTCTGCTCCATTGAGGACCACCCTTAGAGTCCGTTCTTGAAGGTAGTCTTTTAATAACACTAAGATGGAGCCTGCAATGCCTAAAGCTTGAAGCTTCACCGCTAGTCCAGAGTGCCAGACCCGATCAAAGGCTCCTGCTATATCTAGAGCAACAGCACAGCTGATCTTGGACTCATCCAGTGACTGATGCCACTTAGAGGAGAGATTTAGCAAAAGATCAGCAGCAGATCGGCCTTTTCTAAAACCATACTGTCGATCACAAATTAGCCGATGACGGTCAAAAAATGATGTCATTTGCTGAGCAATTAATGATTCTAGGATCTTGCCAGTAATGGAAAGCAGTGACACAGGTCTGTAGTTACCAACTACTGAGCGGCTCTTCTTTTTGTGCACTGGAACAACGTCTGCCTTCTTCCATAAGGAGGGCCAAATTCCTTGAACTAGGCACAGTTGGAAGAGGCGCGTGAGAGGTGGAGCCAACAGGTCAGCGCAGCAGCGTAGTAGTCTTGGACTGACCTTATCTGGCCCCACAGCTTTGCTTGTGTCTAGCGTGTTAAGGAGATGGAGAACTTCAGCCTGATTTATAACCACTTCAGTCAACTTAGACACAGTGCATGGGGCAAGATGTGGAGGCAGACGTTCAGGATCAGGGACCTGCATCTTGGAAGCAAAGTGGTTTGCCAGTAAATCAGAAAATTAGAACTCTCTCTCTCTCTCTCTCTCTCTCTCTCTCTCTCTCTCTCTCTCTCTCTCTCTCTCTCTCTCTCTCTCTCTCTCTCTCTCTCTCTCTCTCTCTCTCTCTCTCTCTCTCTCTCTCTCTCTCTGTCTGTCTCTCTTTCTCTCTCTCAGTCTCTCTCTCAGTCTCTTTCTCTCTCTCTCTCAGTCTCTCTCTCTCAGTCTCTCTCTCTCAGTCTCTCTCTCTCTCAGTCTCTCTCTCTCTCTCTCTCTCTCTCTCTCTCTCTCTCTCTCTCTCTCTCTCTCTCTCTCTCTCTCTCTCTCTCTCTCTCTCTCTCTCTCTCTCTCTCTCTCTCTCTCTCTCTCTCTCTCTCTCTTTCTCTCTCGCTCTCTCTCTCTCTCTACCCACCCCCACAATTGTTTACATTAGTGAGACCGTCAACAAAACACCATTCAAATCCCCGCTAATTACTTTCAATATGAGTGATAAATGGCTACTGTCTTTTGACATACTATCTAAATTTATATTTCCGCAGTGTGTTAATTTCATAATTGTTTTGCAGCGTTAGTTTTTCGACGAAATTACCAATAATGAGGGGGATTTTATCTAAATATTTTGCCTTGATTAATAATTAAGCTGACATAACTTAACGCAGTAGTAATTAAGCTAATGTAACTTAATAAAGTTGTACTTAAGTACTACTATATTACGTTATGTTAGCTTAAGTATCAACTTAACACAGTAGTAATTAAGCTAACATAGCTTAAAATACATGAATACTTAGGCTAACATAATTTAAATACAGTAAGGATTTATCTAACAATTTAATGCAGAAGTAGTTAAGCTAAAATAACAATACAATAGTAATTATTAAGTTAATATAACTTATTACAGTAGTACTTAAGCTAACACAACTTAAGTAGTACCTAAGCTGACATAGCAGTATTTTAGTAGTTAAGCAAACCTAACTTAATGCAGTAGTACTTAAGTTAACATAGCTTAAGTGCTACTATATTAAGTTATGTTAACTTAAGTGTCACTGTAATAAATTAAGTACTACTGCATTAAGTTAACATTAAATAATACAGTAGTACTTAAGTTAATATATCTTAAATATTGTAATAATTAGGCTGACATACTTCAATATAATAGTACTTAAGCTGGCATGCCTAAGTACATTAGTACTTAGCTTAAGTAACATTAGTATTTATGTTAGCTTAAGTAACAATTTCAGCCTAATGTCAGCCTAAGTACATTAATACTTAGGCTGACATAACAATAAAGCATTACTTAAGCTGACATAACTTAATGCAACAGTACATAAGGTAAATATAGTAATACCTAAGCAGACATAATACAGTAGTACTTAAGCTAATATAACAAAATGCAATAATCCTTTAGCTAACATAACATAAATACAGTAACACGTAAGCTAACATTAATACAGTAAATAGTACACAAGATAACATAAATTCAGCTAAAAATAATAATATATAAGGTTATACTAGCATAACATAAATACAGTTAGTGTTACTTAAGCTAACATAAATACAATAAGTGTTACTTAAGCTAACATAAATACAGTAAGTAGTACTTAAGCTAACAACTTAAATACAGTAGTATATACTAATGTGTTCAATGTACAATACAACATATTTCAAATTTTCGATCCTGCAAGCACATTTAGGCGAGTACACGCATTCAATTATCATAAAAAATAATAAAATAATTAAATAATTTTAAATTATGTATTGGAATCCCAGCACACAGCCTAGCCCAATTTGGTTCCTTTGCCAGCGGTGATAAGAGCACAGTTTGGAGGCTAGTTTAATTGATTTTTATCTGTTTACTTGTTGGCTCGATGCAGTTATCAGCGGAGATAAGCTTTGTATACAGTGTAAATGAAGAATATTATATATTCTTTGGAAAGTACAGGTCATATGTTAAACTCTAGCAAAGGCTCCACATTTAAACATTTTTCTTGGTATTCAAACTCGACTGGATTGATATGGTTATCTAAATTTATTCCACACCTGAAATATCTGAATACTAGTTAAAGTATATATATAGTACAGTGTATATAGTACATATTTAGAACTATATATAGTACATATTTAGTACAATATATAGTATATATTTAATTTAGCTTGGTGTTTGCTAGACCTATTGAAGTGAAGGCAGACTCCCAGTGTTTCTGACCCTCAGGTGCTGTCTAATCTCCGTGTAAATACACCGAGATGGACACCAGTGGGGATATTTACATTATTTATTATTTATTTATTTATTTATTTATTTATTTATTTATATATACAAGAAGGTACATTGGGTTTGTGAGAATACATTGGATAGTACAGTATTTACACTCTTGTAAAGCCACTAGTACGCGCAGCGTTTCGGGCAGGTCCTTAATCTAACAGATAATTTTAAGTAGGTAATTTCTATCAGAATTGATAAATGATAAAGATACATTACAAGAGAAAAATGAGATGAGAGAGATAAGTAGGTATATTAAAGCACATTGTTATATTAAAGCTCTGATTGATTACATTGACAGCTTGATTAGTAATTTAAACAAGGTTAATAGACACCATACAGTAGATTGACAGCACATACATTGTGATAATAAGGGGGAAGTGATTTACAGGTACTGGTCTACGTCGTCGACTTATAACCGAGAGACCTGGGGTTCGATTCCCACGATTGGACAGAAAACGTTGGACACGTTATCATAGAGCCCAATACGCTCAGGAACCTGTACACCTGTTGATTGACGGTTGGGAGGCGGGACCAAAGAGCCAGAGCTCAACCCCCGCAAGCACAACTAGGTGAGTACGTTTCGTTTCACCAGATGCCTCTGTTTACCTCCCAGTAAGTAGATTGGGTGTTAGGCAACTGTGGCGGGTCGTATCCTGGGATAAGTCAGTAGTCGGCCTTAGGATGGTTGGTGGGGGAGGATCTCGATAAGCCTAAGTACAGTGTAGGCTTCCTGTCCCTGACAACAGAAACTATATCTGGCTTACTAAGTCCAAGATGTTTATGTCAGGGTTACAGCGGCTTGCCACCACTTTCACTCTTACATTTAATTATGTGTCTAGGGCCTATTGACTTTAGAAGATCGCCATAGCAAAGTTTCTTGTTCCTCACCTTGAAGTATTATTTTTATTCCAATAACATTTTGGAATGATGTATACCCAGTGATGTTTGTAATGGTTTTAAGACCCGTCAACCTCTAGAGGTCTTATTCCAACCTTGACACTATCTTACTGACGGACATACAGGTATTCTCTGGTTTCATGTTGACTTAGACAACACCCTTTCTACTCCCCTTCTATCCAGAACAAGGGGGGGTTTCCTATCCAGAAGGGGGGGGAGGGGGAATCTAACCTAATCTATTAGATCCCAACTAGGTGGCGCTAAGTGTGATAATTATCATTCCCCCAGAGACACCCGGGTTGCTGCGTTGCAAAGCACGTATAATGCAACATTACCCCTGTGAAACGCTTAAATAATAACTGAGCTATTTGTGAGTGAATTGCATGCTGGGATAACATCAGCTCCCGTCCACCCATGACTCGAGAAGTGACGATCTTATCCGAGCATGAGGAGTGTATTTATTTTGTTATTCTAGCACAATTAGTGCATTGTTATATTATTATGGCAGTGTAGTGGATTATTCTGCTGCTACTATAACTTTTTTTTTTTTTAAATATGTGGGGTATATGAACAGACGACTGCTGACTCCTGTTAGCAGGCTGAGAGCTTTCCCTTCCCATAGCTCATGGTAAGCCTTACTCACTAGTTTCCCCTGGAATGCACTTTATTATGCTTTTTATATAAATATAAAAAAGTCTCCCTAAAATACTACCCGCTAATCTTAGCGGGTAGTATTCTAGGGAGTATTCTAAAGACCTTCAATCCACGCACCTAGTTGTATTTGCTGGGGGTCTTTGGTCCCGCCTCCCTGCTGTCAATGTATTGCTGTACAGGTTCCTAGGCCTATTGGGCTCTATCATACCTACACTTGAAACCGTGTATGGAGTCTACCTCCACCGCATCACTTCCTAAAGCATTACATTTGTTAACTACTCTGACACTGAAAAAGTTCTTTCAAATGTCCCTGTGGCTCATTTGCGTATCAAGTTTCCACACTAGTGGCTGTACAAGAATGTAAGAACTCTTGTATATATAAATAAATAAATAAAAGTAAAACCTGTATCCCCATGTTCGTGTACGATCCATATTAAACAGTTTATCTACCCCTGTCAATTCCTCTGATAATTTTATAGATGGTGATCATGTCTCCCCTAACTCTTCTGTCTTCCACTGTCATAAGGTTTAGTTCCAGTAATCTTTCCTCATAGCTCATTCCTCTCAGCTCGGGGACTTACCTGGTGGCATCCCTCTGAACCTTTTCTAACTTTGTTTTGTGTTTTTTGTTTTGTTTTACTAGATATGGACTTCTGGCGCCGTATATACCAGTATTGGTCTGACATACGAGGTATACAAGATTCTGAATGATTCCTTTCACAAGTTTCTGAAGGCAGTTCTTATGTTTGTCAGCCTTGCATACGCCGTGTGTATATGTGTACTCACCTAGTTGTGATTGCGGTGGTTGAGCTTCGGCTCTTTGATCCCGAAGTACTTTAGTTTGGTGTGTGTGTGTGTGTGTGTGTGTGTGTGTGTGTGTACTCACCTAGTTGTGTCTGCAGGATCGAGCATTGACTCTTGGATCCCGCCTTTCGAGCATCGGTTGTTTACAGAAATGACTCCTGTCCCATTTCCCTATCATACTTGGTTTTAAAATTATGAATAGTATTTGCTTCCACAACCTGTTCCTGAAGTGCATTCCATTTTCCCACTACTCTCACGCTAAAAGAAAACTTCCTAACATCTCTGTGACTCATCTGAGTTTCAAGCTTCCATCCATGTCCCCTCGTTCTGTTACTATTCCGTGTGTGTGTGTGTGTGTATGTTTTAAATAGGAGGTTGTCTTTCACCTATTGTGTCGCGTCCTTAGAATTGAATCCTTCCCCCCCCCCCCCTTACCCGCCATTTCTTAACGTTCATGCACCTCACCCCCACCTCCAACTGTTTCCCTTTTACTGTTATCCTCCTTCTCAGGGCTCCCTTTTCTTCACTTCCCGGCGTCCCTCACCCCTCGCTTTGCATCCCCCTTCCTTTCTCTCATCTTCCAAACTTTCCCTCTCTTTGCATTCCTTTTCTCTCCCCCTTCCTGCCTTTTCCACGATCATCAATCCCCTCCCCTCCCATCCCCTCCCCCTGCTCATCCCCACCCCACCATCAGACCGTCCCCACTCCCCCTCCTCTCCTCTCGGCCATTGGGTACAATGAAGCAGTTGCCAACAAAATAATTTTTTGGTGTACCTGCTGTACTTATTGGTGTTTACGGATGTGTGTGTGGGGGGGGGGGGCCTGGCTATTTCTCTATGCCTCGCTACTACCCTTGCTGTACCCTTTTCCATTATAAGATAACTATCCTAACTATCCTATGTTTAAATTCCTTATTGAATCTGACTTTTAAGTTTGTGGATGGAGGTGGCTTCCACAACTTCTTCTGTAGTGTAGTAGTGTATACCACTTACTGACGAGGCTTTATTTAGTACATATGTGTAATATATTAGGCCGAGGAATATTTAAGTTTGTTTTTTAGCTTTATTTTTTCCGGACTATAACTAGAATAGTACCAAATTCTACTATATTATCGTCCATTACGTAAGTTACTGTACGATGATGCAGTTATAAAAATTACTATCTAACAGGAAGTTGGGTTGCTTTCTGTAAATCTATTTCCCATGCACATGGCTCTCCAAGTCTTGAGTCTGGCGTCATACATTCATTTGTACTTCTCTTCTTGTATGGTGTCCTTTCAACACACTTAAGTGGTTGAGTTGGTTGTTCTCAGCGACGTTATTGTGACGCACTTGAGCACAAGTGGTTGATGGAGTCCATGTACCACCATCCTCCCAGATCGTCACGCTGCACCGCCCCACTACGATCCAAAACCTGTACTGGAATTAAATGTTGTTTGTTGTTTTAGATTCAACTATTCGGAACAAAAAGTTGCAAGTAGCACGGGCTATGGTTGAGCCCGTAGTGGACTTACCTGGCACCGGAGCGGGGCTGAAACTTGGAATTAAAATGATGACGTCGTAGTGAGGTCATACGGTTTGTGCATCCCATATATAAACAAATGATGATACTTGTGTTCGGTTAGAGTAGGTTAGGTTAAAATAAGTTAGGTAACGTTAGGATATGACAGATTAGGTTAGGTTAGGATATGACAGTTTAGGTTAGGTTAGGATATGACAGTTTAGGTTAGGTTAGGATATGACAGATTAGGTTAGGATATGACAGATTAGGTTAGATTAGGATATGACAGATTAGGTTAGGTTAGGATAAGACAGATTAGGTTAGGTTAGGATATGACAGATTAGGTTAGGTTAGGATATGACAGATTAGGTTAGGTTAGGATATAACAGATTAGGTTAGGTTAGGATATGACAGATTAGGTTAGGTTAGGATATGACAGATTAGGTTAGGTTAGGATATGACAGATTAGGTTAGGTTAGGATATGATAGATTAGGTTAGGATATGATAGAATAGTTTGAGTTGGGTTAGTCTACTTAAGGAATAGCAATGACGTAGATAGGCGAAACTTTTCTCTGGTCTTATACCCTACTTGTTGCTGCGCTTCATCTGCAATGTCATACATTCCACCATGACCTGGCATGATAAGGCATGATAACAACGTTATAAGGCTCCAAGGGAAACTGATAAAGTATGGAGAGTGGTGATGAGACGGATGGGTACTCTGGAACAAGTGTACATGTAGAGATCACGAGTAATAACGAGACACAGAAGAGTCACAGAGACGACAGTAGAATGTGTCAGACAATGTGCTTGAAACTAAGTACGCAACTTGAAATCTATATATGATAACAAAAGCGTGAGGACTAGGTCATTACATTAAATTATGAAATGTTCACACATTCTAAGATGTAATGTAGTGTCGGGAGTCAATGTCTTAACCGACTGACAGTTAGAAAGGGGAGCCCAGGAGCTGAAGTTCGGTCCAGCAAGTTGGGCTAGTTAAGAACACACACATACACACACACACACACACACCATCCTTCGTATCCTGGAGCATAGTCTTGTGTTATCAGGCAGTGTTGGTGTTATCTTGAGGCTACTCCAGGAATCACGGTCGTAATAACGCCACTACGGTCACCACGGCACCTGCTTCTCCTCAAGTACAATACCATCATAACAATGTAAACATCACAAGAATAAAGGCAACTTTACTAGCCCCTATTATTTACAGTTATTGGTCCATAGGGGGTAGCTTCTATTGGTCCATACGAGGCAGCTCCTATTGGTCCATTCGAGGCAGCTCCTATTGCTCCATATGAGGCAGCCCCTATTGGTTCCATACGTGGCAGTTCCTATTGACAGATACAAGGGAGTTCCTATTGGTCAATACGAGGCAGTTCCTATTGATACATACGAGGCAGTTCCTATTGATACATACGAGGCAGTTCCTATTTACACATACGAGGCAGTTCCTATTGACACATACGAGGCAGTTCCTATTGATAGATACGAGGCAGTTCCTATTTACACATACGAGGCAGTTCCTATTGAAACATACGAGGCAGTTCCTATTGACACATACGAGGCAGTTCCTATTGACACATACGAGGCAGTTCCTATTGACACATACGAGGCAGTTCCTATTTACACATACGAGGCAGTTCCTATTGACACATACGAGGCAGTTCCTATTGGTTCATTCGAGGCAGCTCCTATTGGTCCATACGAAACAGCTCCTATTGGTCCATTAGAGACAGCTCCTATTGGTCCATTAGAGACAGCTCCTATATATATCCACCCAAACTCATTCATATAATATGCCTACCCAACACTTGAATAAATCCAGCGACCCCACAACTATCATGTTACCCAGTAACTTACTATTCAAACACTAAAACTGTACTTAGTTCACCACAAATATAAATCGCTTTACTTAAAGAATATTGGGGTCCAGTTCCTAAACCCATTTTGTGACTAACCTTTCCGCCACCTCCCGTAGGGAGATTTATCTACTCTACCAGCGCCTACCCAGGCCTAAAAATTCCCACTAAAATTAATTGGGAAGTTAGATTAACAATCCAGTATAGATAAACCCAAAGCACATTTAAGTTAGGCTAGCTCAACTGAAGACCTATATGTCAGCTGTGAATCAGGATTATTATGGCCAAGACAGTTCCTTAATGACCAACCAGCAAGTATACTTTAGCCTTGAATATAATTCAGGACAAAAGTAAACTCAATGTATATATATACATTAAGAAGCGAGACACACCTCTTTATGTATATATCTGTGATTTTAGGATTTCTGGCAACACAATAACAAGTCCTGAAACAGAAATGCAGTATACACAATGAATAAAAATATCTTTGACACCATTAAATAATGACATTCGTTTAGTAAGTAAAACTAAAAAATAAAATTCGGAAAAAGGAAAACAAGTCCCACCGTCGTCCTTTTATTTACAAATATATCAATTAAGTATACAATACATCATCTATATTCCCGTTTTCTCTTCAGTCGTATTTAGGGATACCTATGTTAAATCATTGTAGCCTCTGCAAAAGATTTAAGGTCACCGGTTATCGTCAAGTAGTTAAAGCGAAGATTATTGACGATGTATAGAACTTAAGAACAAAGATATATTATGACAACCAACTTATTTACAAATGAGCAATTACATCAAATGACTAGTGTGCAGATATATTAATTAGAGCGTGACTGGCTCATTACTCTTATTTTACATATTGAGTGAAGGTCTCAGACTAAAAAATAATGCAAATGGAAATCATATTGCTCATCAAATAAACTGTTAATGAATGCAGTTGTAAACAATATTTTTATTTTGGAAACAGTGGAAGCGACAGGTCTGACAACCTCTGCCTAGGCATTTGTAGATGTAATCCTACCAACTGTAGATATTTATTATCTACTCTCCTAAGCCATGGCTTTAAACGTAGATATTTAAGTACAAATGTGCAACATCAGTAGCTCAACATCTTTCTATTATTAAAATAAAACTAAACAAATTCTGTATTTGAGTCAATAGAACTTGGATGAATGAGGTCCAGTTTTGCTGTTCGTGAACTTATTTCCATTTAGAAAAATATTTATAAAGTAAAAATAAAACATATCTCTCCTGAGAGACTTGGTGAAACGTCTACTTACATTAACATCAGTAGCTCTTGTTTACGTTACAATCTGTTACTGGAAAATCTTGCTTCAGTTCATTTCTGTGGGAGGGCTTTCTGTAGCCCTCAGTCTTGCTTTCAGCCAATGGAGGGCTTGCTGTAGCCTTCAGAAATGCTGAAGAAATATTACGGTTGAGAGATTTAGTGTTGGGCTTATAGGCCTATCGATCTCTGGTGGGTTATAAGGCCACCACAATATCTTACTGAACAACCAGCAAGTCCTCAACATAGACTAGGGTAAAAGTAAATTGGTTAGATACACCAAGAAACGGTATATATATATAAATGTTGCATGCATGCAGAGGGCGAAAATTCTTATATTGTCCTAGGATATAGCTCCGGATTTTACAGTTAGCTTCATATAAATATCAGAGTTCTGCTCATCTTGTTGGTACGAGGGGTATAATTAGTGTAAATTAACCAATGTCTTACTATTGACTATGAAATATGCAATGTTTTGTTCCAGCTGTTTGACAAAGCAAACATTGTACTGCTTGCTCACTATAAGGGTACTCCAGCCCAATGTTTTTATTTAATCTTGATGTTGCCAATTGCATATGTATTTGTAGGTGTTATTCATGCTGAAAGAGCTTAAAAGTAGCATGCTTTTGCTATAATGACTTACGAAGAGAGGAAAACATTTTTGTGTCATACTGCTGTCGTGAGACATACCATGGCTCTCTTATTTCACTCTTGATGGCTTCAGTGGATAAAGAAAAGTATAGTGCGCCTTATTTTGACTATGGAATTTCACAGCGCTCTGCTCCTGTTGCTGGTGTCGGGTGAAGGTGGCTGGCCACTTACTTCTTCGGGGGATAGGAGAGGACGTAGTACACACGGAGGGACTCCAAGACGCCTAAGGTGCAGACAATTGCGGTTAAGGCGAGCAAGATCTTGTCAGTTGTGCCACCCTTGATGTGTACTGGCAGGCCGTTGGGGTTCTGCAAGACAGGTAATGTACATTACTGAGGTTCATCCCTGACGTGCGCCGTTAGCTTTACCTGTAGTAGGTTTTGAGTGTTACTGCTCAAGTACAGCCTGGGGTCCGGGCTTGTTTGTTGCTGTATTGAAATGTAATGCATTTTAGCTTTCCAAAGAAATGGCTACTACATACATGGCAGCATTCCCCCTGGTCTCGTTCCAGTCCTAAATGTCTGTGTTGCTTCTGGCTCCTAGTTTATCCTCTATCTGATTTTGTTAAGCTATGCTTCTTACTCGACTTTTCGGTATCGACTTTCGGATCGACTTTTCGATCCTGCCTCGCAAGAACTTCAATATTTTGTCTACTGAGTAACCCTCTTGCCTGCCTATCCACACACACAAAATTTAATCAGAAAGTAGCATAATTATTGTATTCTTAATTTTCTTGCATTTTATGTCAATATAAAACATTTAAAACCTTATTAAATCCATTCTAATACTTGGTCTACATAAAACTTTAAGAGTGTCTGTAATCCAGTTTACAACACAACTTTCTGTTTACAGAAATAAAATATATGTATATTATTATTACTAGCTTTCAGATACCAATTTACTGCTAGGTGAACACTTCCTCAGGATGCAAAACCGAGTCGTCTAGCTTTCTGATGTCTGTTTACTGCTGTTTAGGTTTATGTCTGTTTAGGTGACAAGAGGCATTAGGTATAAAGAAACATACCCAGACGCTTTGCCCTGTCCGGGAATCTAACCCAGGACCATTGGGCTGTGTGCCAAGTGAATTAACCAAAGCGTGACATAACACAATCACAGCCAGTACGATGAGCAAATAGAATATGTGGAGACCAACAGCAGGATTCAAATAGACTGATTTAGACTTCCATCTTGGATATTTACTATTTAATTACAATATACTATTCCATTCACCTGGGTTCAAGGAGACTCGAACCGTGGATCCCACGTGTGTGAGGCCGAAGCTCTATCGACCAAGCTATTGAGTAGCCTTATAGACTATAGAGTAGTCTTTTTATTTTACCTTATATTAGTTCTTCAGTTAGGCTTCTCGTCATCCTAATTTTATGAATATATGTTCTACCAATGTCTGCCTCGTCGCTCTATTACTTACCGCCCTATTCAGAGTAGTTAACAAATGGAATGCTTTAGGCAGTGATGTGGTGGAGGCTGCCCATGGCCAGCTTGGACGAGCCTAGCCTAAGAACAGGTTATATAACCGAATTTGATATAAAGCTTTGCCATTCACATTATGTGACTAGCAAAGAGGCGAGGCTGTGATGTGGAAGGTAGAGGAAAGTTAAGTGGCGTGTTTATATAAGTTGTGTCTGGTTCACTGTTGCACCTACTACCTCATCCCTGTCACACATTACTAGGTCTATTAGTGAACTGGAATCGTCAATATCCCTATTCGTAATGAACTCTGGCATTACCACAGTAAAACTGCGAAAAATCAGTTTACAAAAGTACACTTACCCTACACTGAGGTTACCTACATCGACCTACATCATTATCATCAATGACACATTATGCATATGTCTAGCCGTTTCCAGACCTATAAAACTCTTCAAATTTTCAGCATTTTCATGAAAAAAGATACGTTCTGACATGTCATAAAGTATTAATATGATTAACATATCCCACGATGATTATACATTTAATATGATAATGTTGAATAACTTTTCTTGCGTTAACTGGATATGTATGTTATTATTTTTATTATTTATTAATAGTTGGGATAATTTTGAATCCTGACAAATTTAAATAACGGCATAAAGTTGAAATTATAGGCCACTGATTTTCTCTCTCTCTCTCTCTCTCCCCCTCTCTCCCTCTCCCCCCCCCTCTCTCTCTCTCTCTCTCTCTCTCTCTCTCTCTCTCTCTCTCTCTCTCTCTCTCTCTCTCTCTCTCTCTCTCTCTCTCTCTCTCTCTCTCTCTCTCTCTCTCTCGCTCTCTCTGTAATTATCTTTCTGCTTTCATGTTACCTGGAAGATCTTCATTTTCTGCTTCAGGGCTTCGGGCACCTCAGCATAAGCCTTGCTAGGAGCCTGAGCGCTGAGCCTAGCTGCTGGAGCGCCCACCTTCAGAGTCTGCCGAGAGAAAGCAATGTCATTATAGTGTTAAGAACAATTTAAATCGCAGAGCCATGCTCTATTATAATGTTCACGGTGTTATTGTCAACACATGTGTTAGTCAACCCTCCGAGCTGAAGTCTTAATATAGACCTTTAACAAGATCCACAAACTGGGCAAAATAGTGCTATAGTCGCGTCCAATATTCCTGGTAAAGTATTATGAATACTTTATCATAGTCTTGAATAATTCCATAAACAAATTAGGTAACCACTGAGACTGCGGACTGGCTGCTGGCTATAATTGCAGGTTGGGTTGTCGATCAATAATGTCGTATGCTGGGGTTTAGTTAAACAGAATAAAATATGTACTGCATGTATGATAATGCTGATGAAGATATTTATATTAAATAGATCTTATCTACAATATAAACAATAATTGTACTAAACAATGGCTATTTATAAGTAATAATATTGTATGGTTCAATAACATAAACAGTTCAAATGGTTTCAGATCAACTCATAATTTGGTTTAATTTAATTCATTATCTATAAGCTTCACTGCGGGCTCACCATAGCCCGTGCTACTTGTAGCTTTTTGTTCCAAATAGCGGAATCTAAAACAACATCATATAAGCTTCATTATAAAGCATACATAATTAAACGTGAAGGGCTGAAATTCACAGAATTAAATTACGATTGTGTCTGGTGAGATACATAGCTTATTAAGATTATCTTACTTAGCTAAATGACCTTGGGGGGTTCAGTTCCTGAGTCCATTATGTGCATATGTAACAACTTATTCCCATACCAGCCAAAGGATAGGTAATGGGTGCATAATAAATTTACTAAACTGCTGTATATGAACTAAAAAAAATTATGTCAACAGAACCAGGAGGTAATTATACTTTGAAAAATATTACCGTGTAGGTGAATTTTCTCTTCAATCTATATAAAGACGATGAGTCACAATAACGAGGCTGAAGATACGATATGCAAACCACACATCGGAAAATAAAGAAGCACGACCTTTCTTGAAAATGGTCCAGGACGGACCGAAGCTGATGTGTTGTTTGGATATCATATTCAATCTATATAGTTTTATGCAGGGAGTAAGTCACAATAACGGGGCTGAAGCAGATAACCAAGCCCCCCCCCCCCCACACACATATGTAACCAAATGTGTGACGTTTCAGACCCTCCTTTACCCCCCACATATCATGACATGTGTGGGCTCGGTTATTATTAATATGTATACTGTTATATAGTTAAATTATACACACAAAAAAAGCTTCTTCATATTTGGTGCCCCGCGTGTCTCGTTCAATTTGAACCAATAAAAAAAATCGAGAAATTATTTTAACAATTGCGTAATCGATAATTAGGTCAATCCAGACTGCATTTCTGCAGGATTTGTTAGAATAGATGCTCTTGGTGTTCACGATGTTATAATTATCGCCTGACAGGCTGTGTGGCAATTCAATTTCTTTCTTTATTATGCACCCCATACCCATCCCGTGGGCGGTGGTGTAAAGGGTTACAGAGGCACATAATCGGTTCAGGAACTGAACCCTCTAGTTCGTTTAGCTAAGCAAATAACAATGTTTGACGCTAGTTACAAAATTATTAATGTTGTATACACATGTACACACTCTCATACATCCATGCAAATATATATATATACGTATACATATATACATACACATACATATCTAATCACCCACACAATGTGTGGCAGAAAGCAATGTTATGACATTCTTGCTGTTGTGTCATCACACTGCAAGACTTGCTCGGCGCTGCGAGGAAACCAAGGCTGCTATTTCTAAATATTTGACATTCCAACACCTTCCCCTTCTTCCATAAACACCTATTGTAATCAATATATTGTCCATAGCCTTAAGCCCTATGACAACACAGCGGGCTTATAAATCTAGATATGTAATATAGAATTCTTATAGATAAGTACGTGGGCACGTCATGATATACGCAGGAATATACGTATAGTATATACACCGAGTGTACCCGGCCGCTACTCGGTGTATATATACTTAAAGTATACTTCAGTTCTAGACAATGTCCAGGAGTAAAGTATACTTGCTGATTGACGAATAAGCACTCGTACGGCCTTAATAAGCCTCCAAAGGCTGATTGATAGGCTTCAAGTCCAAGAGCACCACCATTGATATACAGATTCAACCCAAGACATTTGTCACTCACGTTGAGAGATGCGGCACCCAGGCGGCCAACAGCAGCACCGAGCCTGTAGGACATGGTTATGGTAATGGGTATATAGCCAGGAACCTAATGATGGGTGAGCGAGCGAGGAAGAACACAGCTGATAACCTGCAACTCCCTCTGCAGTGTTGCAGACCTGCAAGCAATGCATCCCTCCCAGCCCCATAAAGCTGCTGCCAAGTGCACAGCTTGAGCACAGTTTGCTATTCTCTGTCCAGCCGTAGGAAGGAGGAATCATTTCTTCTGTGATTCCTTTACTCATTAAAAAATAGTCCAATATTATGCCCTGAAATTCAGGTTTACAGGTTAACTAATCCTGTGTGTATAACATGACTGAGGACAATTTTTTTCGTCTTACACATATATATATATATATATAAGCAATTGAGAGAAGAATTATTCAGGTCTTCAAAATCATATATATATACACACTCGTAATAAGGTAATTTGCATTATGACCAGACGCATATCACGCAACAACATGCAAATTTGAAATTACTTTTGTACAACTTTCTTTTTTAATAAAATTATAATGACCTAATAGTAAATATTTTCACAATATGAATCAATGTTTATCCAACTTTATTGGCGTATATAATGTTGATCTCTGGGTTTCACATTTCAAATATGGAGGAGCGCGCTAAGGTTAGCGAGTGCAGCGGTGTATTGGTAGCGCTGAACTGTGGTTGCTGCCACCTGTCGGCTGCTTCATCAAGGCCGCCCAACGATCACCATCCCATTACTGTACTTCAAACCTCATCACAACCTTCATTTACCTTCCCAATCAATAATAACGATTGAAGAGAATTGTTTTCGATCGGCCTTACCCAATGAGGTGTTTGGCAACGGGATTCAAGGGGGGAAAAGTAGCATATTTTCTTCCTTTCATATTGTGGGCGTGATGCTATATTTGTGAGGCGCTGGAGGTCACGTACACCGCCCAGTGTTACCAGGTCGGACACCTAAATACGTCACATGGATTTTTTGTTTATTTTCCAGCATATATATCCTATAGACGTGTCCTTAATGACCTCCATTATGGGTCATTATAGGTATAGGGCGCAACTCTATAGTCTCCCGAGACTGAAGAATGCCTACTAATGACCTCCAGTAAAGGTGAATATAGAATGTGTTAAAGATTGTATTTAGTTGTACCTACAGATATAATACATCTATACTGTAAGAGAGAATGTCTCTGTCCAACGTTGGAGGCCAAAAGCTTGGCAGAAGGAACAGTCTCGGGTATGGGATGAACATAGACTGGAGTGTTGCCGGCCGGCTACACAGTTAAATTTTTTTAAAACAAACATTTAAACAAATCGTAAAGTAATATACATTATTCACTGACCTCAGGTAAATTAACAGAATTTTCCTGGTAATCCATAATTTGCCCGTACTCACATAAAATAGATAATCCTTCAACAGTTTCAAAGATTCTCAAGCCTCGCCCCTTTATCAGAGCAAAGGGGTAATTATTATTATTTTTAGTATTTCACACCACCAAGCTCCTCTCACTGGCGACCATCCAAATATTAAACAATAATATATTTTATAAAAGAGATAGAGTCAGAAATAGAGACAGACAGACTGATGGATAGATGAATAGATGGGGGTTAGATTGATGGATAGATACATAGATGGGCACCATGGCGTGTTCCATAGTTCACACACACTATACAACCCGACATACAGCAACAATCTGGCTTGCAACAAAATTCCCCTGAGCATTCTGATGCAAACCAAGAACTGACCAGGAAAAGTTCCATTTTAGTACGAGACAAATGACATGGTCTCACTTAAGACTGAGTGGAGGTTAGTTCGTCACGGAATAAAAAGTTTTTCCCATTTAGAACATTTTCTCTCCAATATAGGGACTGTCCTAAACGATCCCTTACCGGAAAGTCTTGTGGCTGGTAAAATATTATTATCGTTTCTTATTGTCTGGGACGGGAAGCCTATTAGGATTTTTGAGGTTTCTCTGTAGCTAATGACTTACCTTCCCCCAGGGCGCAGCCCACAACAGTCGGCTAACTCCTGTTTACAGCTAGGAAACGTGTCTGATAGTCTTGCCCTGCCCTGACGTCACACCCAGGACCATTGAGGTGTAAATCGACCAGCTCAAGGTGACCGGATGTGTCACACTCAAGGTGAGGAAATACACGTTGTGACGCTTAGATAGTGGTTACTGTTACCACTTTGGGGACGCCGGGGGGGGGGGACCTCAATAAAAGCCAAAACGTGTATGAATACACTCTGGCTTCCTGGCGTGAAGTGCTCAGTCCCCCAGGGTACTGTGCTTGCTCCAGTACTTTTTCTCATCCTCATATCGGACATAGACAAGGACACAATATATATATAGTACTGTATCATTCTTTGCAGATGACACTAGGATTTTTATCAGAGTAGACAACATAGTGGACACGGCAAACCTCCAATCAGATGTAAATCAGGTCTTTCGATGGGCTACACAAAATAATATGGCATTTAATGAAGACAAGTTCCAGCTCATGCGCTACGGAAAAAATGGAAATATATAAACGGAAACCACATACAAAACACAGACAAATCATAACATAGAACGAAAGAGCAATGTAAAGGATTTGGGTGTACTGATGTCACCCACGTTACCCACTACACATAAGGGGTATAACTGACCGACCCCTCACAGTGGTCAAGAGAGAACTTGATAAATGCCTCCAAAGGATACCAGATCAACCAGGCTGTGACTCATACGTCAGGCTGCGAGCAACAGCCTGGTTGACCAGTTAAATACTCCCCGTTGAAGAGCAGAGGTGCAACAGGTACTCTGAGAGAGAACTCTATCAACATCAGAGGCCTGAGACTGTTCAACACGCTTCCACTACATATTAGGGGCATAACTGGCCGACCCCTCACAGTGTTCAAGAGAGAACTGAATAAGCACTTCAAAAGGATAACTGATCAACCACGCTGTGTTTCATACGTCAGGCTGCGAGCAGCCGCGTCCAACAGGCAGTCCAGCAACGAGGAGGCCTGGTCGGAGACCGGGCCGTAGGGACGCTAAGCCCCGAAATCATCGAAAGGTAATCGCAAGGTAAGGTCCTGTCCCCCGACACAATAAATGATTAAACCCAGGCTTTATAAGTAATAAGTCTTTGTTATAGACGCTTTCTTTGATAAGCCAACGTTTTCTTTAATGTCAAATTCTTGGTGCCACTCAAGAAGGCCAGAATTTCACATCTTTCCCATGTTTTAGGAAGCAATGCACATAACCTTAACTAGCCTAACCTAACCTAACCTAACCTCAGCTTAATCTAACCTTAGCCAAATATTAACCTAACCAAGGATATGAAGTTCATTAAAGCACTAATGATGTAGTGCATTTTGGTACTATTAATATAATGCAAAAATAGACTCGGTGTGATGATATTTATTTCTACCACAGACGTGGCCAGATATTTACAATGCTAACCAGCATATATATATTTTCTTCTATCCTCGATGGACAGGGTTAGAGATCTGTTAAACATATAGTTCAGGGATTTATTGAACAATCAACCACAGAAGGTGGGTTGACTCCACCTTAAGGACGGGATAGAAAGAATAGGAGAGGATAGAAAGAGGAATATGGGGAGAGGCGAGAAAGATGGAGATATGAGCAAGAAAGATGGGAAGAATGAACAAAGATTGAAAGATGATTCCCCAACGTACAAATTACCAGCCCGTCCTCCAAACAAAGATCCAAAAGTGATTCCATGCACCCGCCAAACCCCCTGTTTATGAATGAAAAGCGGTTTACACACGACTCACAACTGCTGACGTTCGAACATATCCGGAACAAGTGCTTCACTGACGAATTTTGTTCGAATCGCAACGCTATAAATGCTTCACCCACGTACTACAAATACAAATAATCGCCAACAGAACCTAAACACCTAACCTAACCTATCCTATGCCTATATATGCACAATATGCCAATATACTATAATATTAATTTATACTTGAGAAAATTCCCGTTTTGAATGAACAGCATGTTAAAATTTATGAATGTGTCTGTGGGGTCGACCGCTGGATGTAATGGACTTGAGTGGAGGACGGGTTGAAATTACAGAGTACTCCGGAGAGTAGCGGCTCACAGATAACACGTTTTCTATGTATCGGCAGGTTTGCTGAGATGGGTTGTTGGGGTTCGTACACTTTTTGGTTGTGTTAATAGCTGTATTCTGTGCATTCTGACAAATCATGAGGACGGACTGCTGCTCAGGTGACCTGTGACCTCATAACTGATCGTTCGCCCCATAGTGAGTTCCCTCTCCTTGATAGGTCACCTTGTGTCTCATGACGTCACAAGTGATTGGTCAGCCACAGCGCGTCTCGCCTTGTGATTGGTCACCTGCTTGCCTATCAGTGTCTACCTTGAGTGAGGTCAAACTATCTTTATGCCCCGCTTCCTAACCTTTTTGTACCTGTTGCTCTATAATTAGGTCATCCTGCCAGCCCAATATGGCCGCCATCCTCTTGGTTCTTGTTTTAAATTATTACGAATAATTTGAAGTTCACAGCACTGACATATTTCTCTAAAATTGGGCTGTTATATTCACGCTTTTGTGATTCTCGGGTTGTATAGTGTGTATGTCGGGTTGTATAGTGTGTATGTCGGGTTGTATAGTGTGTATGTCGGGTTGTATAGTGTGTATGTCGGGTTGTATAGTATGTCGGGTTGTATAGTGTGTATGTCGGGTTGTATAGTGTGTTTGTCGGGTTGTATAGTGTGTATGTCGGGTTGTATAGTGTGTTTGTCGGGTTGTATAGTGTGTATGTCGGGTTGTATAGTGTGTATGTCGGGTTGTATAGTGTGTTTGTCGGGTTGTATAGTGTGTATGTCGGGTTGTATAGTGTGTTTGTCGGGTTGTATAGTGTGTATGTCGGGTTGTATAGTGTGTATGTCGGGTTGTATAGTGTGTATGTCGGGTTGTATAGTGTGTTTGTCGGGTTGTATAGTGTGTATGTCGGGTTGTACAGTGCGTATGTCGGGTTGTATAGTGCGTATGTCGGGTTGTATAGTGTGTATGTCGGGTTGTATAGTATGTCGGGTTGTATAGTGTGTATGTCGGGTTGTATAGTGTGTATGTCGGGTTGTATAGTGTGTATGTCGGGTTGTATAGTGTGTTTGTCGGGTTGTACAGTGCGTATGTCGGGTTGTATAGTGCGTATGTCGGGTTGTATAGTGTGTATGTCGGGTTGTATAGTATGTCGGGTTGTATAGTGTGTATGTCGGGTTGTATAGTGTGTATGTCGGGTTGTATAGTGTGTATGTCGGGTTGTATAGTGTGTATGTCGGGTTGTATAGTGTGTATGTCGGGTTGTATAGTGTAAGGTGGGTTATATTGAGTAAGATGGGATTAGTGTGAATGTCGGAGTTTTGTATAGTATGAAGCAGACATGATAGTGATATACAAGATTTTAAGGGGAATATTGCCCAAGAGACAGGGGGAGCATTGTTTCAAGTGAGCAACAGTAGAGCGAGGGGACATTAAGTAGAAACTGGAGACACAAATGAGTTACTCAGAGTTTAAAGTTTATCTCAGACAAAACTGTAGCCAGTTTAAATCATAAATGAAAAAAAAATCGGACGAGATGAGCCAGTTGTCGAGGCCAGTTCGATGTATTTTAATATAAATATTAGAAAAGGAGATAACAAAAGGTGTCACTGCATTTAACCACTAAAGACTCGACCCTGCAGGTGCATGAAGGTGAGAAGCTATAGGTGAGTACACACACACA
>NC_091192.1:22962793-22965293 GCF_040958095.1 Procambarus clarkii | reverse complement strand
GCACCTTAGCATTTTTTAACTTCACAACATATTATTATATTTTGGATGGACGTTCATTGTTTGCTCGAACTCGTGTTTTTATCAATAGAGAACTAAATTTTTTTCTCAATATCTATTTTAAACTGAGGTAGAAGTTCGTCACGAGATTGCAAGCGGAAACCTTAAACGATAATATCGACCGCAAAGGCGGGAAATGTGATATGCTGCTTATATATATATATATATATATATATATATATATATATATATATATATATATATATATATATATATATATATATATATATATATATATATATATATATATATATGTCGTACCTAGTAGCCAGAACTCACTTCTCAGCCTACTATTCAAGGCCCGATTTGCCTAATAAGCCAAGTTTTCCTGAATTATTATATTTACTATAATTTTTTTCTTATGAAATGATAAAGCAACCCTTTTCTCTATGTATGAGGTCAATTTGTTTTATTGGAGTTAAAATTAACGTAGATATATGACCGAACCTAACCAACCCTACCTAACCTAACCTAACCTATATTTATAGGTAAGGTTAGGTTAGGTAGCCAAAAAAAGCTAGGTTAGGTTAGGTTAGGTAGGTTAGGTAGACGAAAAAACATTAATTCATGAAAACTTGGCTTATTAGGCAAATCGGGCCTTGAATAGTAGGCTGAGAAGTGCGTTCTGGCTATTAGGTACGACATATATATATATATATATATATATATATATATATATATATATATATATATATATATATATATATATATATATATATATATATATATATATATATATATATATATATATTTTGGTAGCAGTCTTTCCTGTAGACATATATTATTAAATATGACCGAAAAAGTAAGATTAATAATTCTAACACGAATTTTCTCAATCTTTCGTACATTTCTTTTCACTGTTGGAGGTAAATCAAAAATCAATTCTCCAAAATTCATTTTTATTTCTTGTCTGACGCGACACGAGCGCGTTTCGTAAAACTTATTACATTTTCAAAGACTTTAGTTCACAAATACACAACTGAATAGAACTTACGCATCTCCGATTTTATATCTACATTTGAGTGAGGTGGAAGGGGTGATGTGGCATTAACACAAGACAGAACAAGATGTGGTATTAATAGGGTATTAATTTCATCAACACAAGACAGAACAAGAGTCTTAATAGGGTATTAATTTCATCAACACAAGACAGAACACGAAACAATGGATATTGAATAGAAGTGTTTATAGAAAGCCTATTGGTCCATATTTCTTGATGCTTCTATATTGGAGCGGAGTCTTGAGGTGGGTAGAATATAGTTGTGCAATAATTGGCTGTTGATTGCTGGTGTTGACTTCTTGATGTGTAGTGCCTCGCAAACGTCAAGCCGCCTGCTATCGCTGTATCTATCGATGATTTCTGTGTTGTTTACTAGGATTTCTCTGGCGATGGTTTGGTTGTGGGAAGAGATTATATGTTCCTTAATTGAGCCCTGTTGCTTATGCATCGTTAAACGCCTAGAAAGAGATGTTGTTGTCTTGCCTATATACTGGGTTTTTTGGAGCTTACAGTCCCCAAGAGGGCATTTGAAGGCATAAATGCCTTCAAATACTTATATATATATATACTTATATATATATATATATATATATATATATATATATATATATATATATATATATATATATATATATTATCCTACCTCAGCTCACCTGAATGTAACACCTCTATTTGTAACACTACCATAAAGTACCACTAATAATAAGACACTACTAAAGTTGTACACTAAATATTATTGTATCCTAGACTATATTTGATGGCGAGAAGTACAGCAGAGGAAGGGAGGAAGGAATAAAATAAAAAAGGAGGGATGAGGATGGGTGGATAGGTGGGAATGATTAGAAAACGGGGACGGGGAACTCGTCTATGGGGCAACAGAAAACGAGGGGCGCACGGGAAGTGTGGAAGTAGGAGAGAAAGAGGGGGAGAAAGGGGATAGTGAGGAGGGGGAAGGAAGGAGCAGGAGGAGAGAGTAAGTGGGAGTAGAGAGTAGCCTGAGGAATACAAATATATATATACCGAGTAACACTTCCTACCGGTTACACTTGGTAACACTTTGTTATTTAACACTGTATTTATATTTAACGTAATATGAGCTGACATATGATGTACCACTGATGGTTAAACCGGAACCAAAGGTACACTTCCAAGGAAATGCTACACAGGATTAACTACGCTGCCACCATCTGCTTTGTCCATTAACTATATCAAGCAACGAGGCAAGAAACATTGCTTGACTTGGAGAGTCCTTTTTTTCCTTTAACTGTCATTAATTATGGGACGATTGTTAGCAAACTATATCCAGAGGCTAAGAGGATTCAACAATTGGCACAGACGGGAAGTTTAACACAAGTTTATTAAGAACAAATTATGGTATTCACCACTATAAATCCTACTCTAACACTGGCCAATAGTTAAGAAATTTAGACATGGAACAAAACC